>NW_022196891.1:71782895-71806590 GCF_008632895.1 Mastomys coucha | reverse complement strand
CCCCTGTTCCCTCTCCCCTCCCCCTGCTCACTATCCCACCCCCTCCTGCTTACTGGCCCTGGCATTCCTCTACACTGGGGCATAGATCTAAACACGTTTATATATCATAGCATTTAGTAATTCAATGTGCCACTGCAGATAGATATATTTGTTCTTTTAAAACAAAATATATGTTAAAAAACCAGTGTGCATATTTCTTACTTCCATTTTCAATGACAGCATGCAAGAACCAAAGGCAACCTGAGCTGAGCTGATCCCGTCACACACTTGGGAGATCCATGGGGAAACAAGCACTTTTCAAGGCAGTATACAAAAAGATCCAGAAATTCATCCTCATTGACAAACTCTGAAAGGTTCCTCTGCAAAATGATAATGCTGCCCTGCCCTGTTCCCTTTGATTACTATAAAATAGAACTGCAGATGACATCATGAGATGTCAAAGGGATCATTTCCCTAAAGACTCAATGACAGTCATTCCAGAAGCATCCAGATGCAATGATTATGAAATAGTTGCATCCATCCACAAAGGAGACAGTATACCTGTCTTGTCTCTTACTCCCACCTCTTGCTCCCTCTCTCCCCCTCCCTTTCCCTTCTCGTCTAGTGGCCATGGCTTCTACCTCTACTTTTCTACCTCCTCTCTCTGTTTTCTAAAACCATAAAAAAAAAGGTATGTTCCTTAAAAGGAAGAAAAACACATTTTTGTAGATTAAGTAATGTTAAAATTCATCTTCATTCAACCAATCTTCTCTTTCTAGGGGATTTTATTCTGGTGGTGCTTTATTTTAAAGTAAAGGCAGCAGAAAGCCAGAATTCTAAATGTTTTACACATAGGCTAAAGATTCTCTGGCTGGGAAGAAAGAAATCAATGTGATATACAACCCAAGAGAGGTACATGCCAAGCAAACGTGCACACAGGAGGGTAAGGACTTACGTTTCTGATTAAGCCCATAAGGCTGCACAGCCCTATAGGCCTTGTTTATAAGAACTGTACAAGTTAAATTATTGGAGAACAAATGCATTTTGTTTGAGTCAGAATGTCGCCTTCTTGTCTAGGCAGAGGGAAAAATGGATACCAAGACTGTAATCCTTCTCGAATAAAATCTTTAAACGCAAACATGATTGCACTGTAGACTGTTTAATCTGGTGATATTGTGTTTCATTTCTGGTTTTGAAGAGGTTTGTTGATCGGACCATAGTGGGTCTGACTCCATGCTTATCTCAACTGTTTAGATAAGACATATTTGACTTTGGCAGGTGACAAAATCTAGGGTGTGGAGTAAGAAGTAGAAAAAAAACCCGGCTGGCAAGTTCCCAGGTAGTGTTTATTTTAAGCATAGTGTATAGATGAGTAAATTGCCTGAGACAACTCACTGGACTTTGTGTAAAACACCCACTGTCTGCTGAATGTTTTCCGTAAAGGAGCACTGCACAATGTCCTTTATTGGGCATAACAGCCTTCACCTTCTTGCTTAGGTAAACATTTACACTCTTGTAAAAGTGAGCTCAGTGAGTTCCCCTGAAAATAGGACCCTACCTCTGGGATCGCTTTTTTTTTTCTTTTTGCTCCTGTTTTCTAACATACAGTTTTTAAAAGTAAGAGTATTAAATTTTCTCTCAAAAGTAAACATCTGTATTACTCAAGAAATATACATGTCTTACACTAAAATAACTTATGCACTATTAATATTCATATATTTCCATCTAATTACACACACATACACACACACACATATTCATCTCACTTGGAAGGAAATTACAAGCAGAAAAGCTCGAGTCTATAAATACAATAATTAAAATTTTAGAGACAAGAACTTCCTTCACTATAATTTATCTAAATAGTTGTCTAAGGAGTGATGTCAGTGAATGTTAGCATTTATATTTTATTTTGGCAGACACATCGATGGAAGGAAAGAAAGTAAAGAATACAGCCAGTGCAAGTTGGAAACTCATTTAAAAAAAAAAAAAAGGAAACGTAGCCGAGAATTGTCAATATAGAACTAAGAAATCTTATGTTAACGCTTTGGCTATATATAAACGTGAACACACCTAATTTGTACTTTGTGCCTACTTCTTCAAAACACAATAGCCTACAATAACCTTAACAGCTGTGTAAATAGGTTTTTATATTAGGTGCTTTGGCATGGATATTAACAAAATGCTCAGAGGAACAACAGAGGAAGGACTTAACTTTATCTCGTGGCCTCAGAGGGCCAAATCATCCTTGCAGACCCCATGCACTTTCAAAGAACATCACAATGGTGGCACCGCACACTAGGTGAGAGTCTTCATTACGGGGTGGGTAGTAAGGAAGAAGTGGAGGGGATGGATTGTTGGAAGAAAAGAAGCAAAAGAGGCAGTAGGAACGAACGAACCACTGGCCTTCAATGCCAACATTTTCTTTTGTTAGCAGATGAGGGCTAGTCTAATAACAAAACAAAGCATCTTAATGTTCTCTAAAGTTCAAATGAACATATTCCACTAATAGGTTCAAAGTCCCTAACACAGTCTTTTGAAAAAAATCCTTACTTGATAATTTCACACCTCTATACGATGTATAACATCCGTGTCTGCATTCTCCTTAGACAACCTCTTCCCAGATGCCAACAGGCCACAACCCTGTACCAAATTCACGTTCTGTCTTCATAGTCCACTAAGTCCGGTCAGGGCTATCCTTATGTGCATGACTGTAGGGCCATTCGCCAGAGCATGGGTGATCTAATAGGGGCCACTTCCCTGAAGCAAATCGACACTGCCAATTTCAGCGGATCTTATCTGCCTCGGTTCCTTAGCCATAACTGGTATTTTCCTGAACCCCTCCCCATTTACAGTCAGTTTCCGGATGGCTAAGTCTTGTATAAGTCAAGCTTAGCCACTTCGCGCTCATGAGTGCAGCAGCCTTTATGTACTCAGAAGACAGTTTTCCCATGAGTCCTTCCTAACATCTAGCTCTTATCTTTCTGTCCCATCCTAGGAATTGGTACGCAAGTCTGCCATATTCAGACACCTTCCTCTCTGTGGCTTCAGCAAATGGTGCCTCACATCTGAGCATAACTAGAGTCACAAAAACCAGACAGATGGTGTGACAGCTCATGACAACAGAAGGCTCTTTAGAGCCAATCCTCCAGGCTGCCCATCAAGCGACTATGTTATGAAATAGACACATCAGCTCTTTTCTTTCTATGTCTTGATCTTTGCCCTGTCTCTTTCTCCTCCCTGATCCAATCACACCTATACAATTAAAACTCACTCAAGCCCAACACTACATTCTGTATACATTTAGTGGAACACACTAGCTTTACAATGATGAGCGACGGAAGAAAAACAACCATGTGCCACTTTTTTCCAGCTTAAGCCTCTGATATAATCGTTAAGGTGAGAATTTTCAGAGACAGTCCAATCCTAGAACATAGGCCAGGATCTGGATCTCCCCAGCCTGTAGCCTAGCTTCACTGTTTGCTTAGAATCAGCATCCTGGGCATCTCTGCCTGGAATTTTATGAAGAGAAGTAAATTACTTACATCACAATGTGGTTGCTAGGATGCATGGTAATGGAGGGTATCGACCATTATTGTCAGAAACTGTATATATTTACAATTCAAACCATTAAAAAAGAAGCAGCATGTGCGGGGGGCCTTGCAGATGATCTCCTTCAGCATTCCTCTCAATTCATAAATTCACTTTACAACTTAATTCATAAGGCTTCCGCACTGTCATTAACAAAGCCAGCATGAATTCTCTTAGGTTCTCCCAACTCCAGTGAAGAGCCTAGTATTGCTCTCTAGTGGCTCAAACACGGGGTAGGCACGATTCCCCTACATTCCATTACCAAAGTAACAAAAGCCAGAAAGAGACCTTGGAATTAGCGTAATTTATGGTAGGTCTCTTTATACAATTTCTTTTCTTAGCCATGTACCGACAATAGATTAAAACTTAATTAATTTAAATTAAATTATATAGAATGCTTGCATAGGGTCCATCTCAAAATTCAAATCATCGGAAAACCTTAATTAATTAGTCTTAAAATTTATAAACTGGGTTTGGCTTGAGAACACTAGAAGAGAAGAAGTGTTGGGGGTGGGGGCGAGGAAACACATATTATTGAGAGCAAGATGCAAGGCCATTAGCTGCATAAGCTAAACTTTCACCACAGTCCTGGCATGAGATAACATGCTATCACATCGCTGTGGTGTATTAATCTGATGGCAGCACACTGAGGGTCAGAGGATAGCTGTGGTTATATTTCTAGAATGCAGCTTGTAGGAATAGGAGGACATTTGTGGCTCACTAAAGAAAAGGTAGAATAGGGTTTCCATCTATTCTCGCTCATCTAGCACTATCAGATCTTGAGGTGTGTATGTGTGGGGGGGCGGCGGGGGTCAAGAGGCCCTGTAAGCATCCTAAGCATGGACACACTGAAGAAACACTAGTCCAAATGCGGAGAAGATCGAAGAAGCCAGTGTTGAGAGACAAACACAACTTGAATCCCCAGCCATTTGGGTTTTTAGTGATGCTATCAAAAATTGAGTTATACAAAATTTCAATCCGAACCCCACCTTTCCTCAAGGATTATACAAAAGGACTGCATTAGTGCCGACCACTTCTTCGCAAACAGTAGCTGAAGAGTGAAGCTAATGTGGAAAATGTGTTCATGCTGTGTTATCTGCACTAACATTCGCACCCTGCTTCCATGAATGTCCACCCTGGTCCAGGGCATTCTGCTATCACATGACTGTAGCAAAGAATGAAGCTTTACAGAGATATCAATCCTGTAAACTGTGGTGGGCTCTGAGCTTAGATTCACAGAGAAAAAAATTTCTACAATAAAGCAAAAATAAATACAAATATATGATGATCCATAGCTCATATAGGAAATGCAACAAAGAGAAAGAACACGGGTTCACGGCTTAGCAAACTTCAAGTTTTATGTCCTTTCAGCCCATAAAAGTATAATTAAGAAGTCCAACTGCCTGAGTATCATAAAAATGTTAAAAAAAAAAAAGTCATCTTTGGGGCTTTTTGCTGAGCCTATAAGAAAAGACTTAACAGGCTTAACAATAACTATTTTCCCTTGACTTAATAATCTATGTGTAACTTAAAATGATGTATGAGGTCTTTCTCTTTCTGAGAAAAAACTCTGGGTAATGAACGTTATTTTAAATTAAAGCATATTCTGATATTGAATTTCCGAAAGTAGGTTTTAATGAAAGCATACTATCTCACGTGTCCTTTTTCCCCATCCACTACAAGGCTGTGATTGATGAAAAGGTTACCCTGGGCTCACTGCAGCCTACCTCTTCTCAAATTTCTATTCCTAACTGACTTTGCATTTCAATGAGAACCATTCACTCCACCATCCAACAGCATTTACTGTGATTTTAATGCCTCAATAAATATAATAAACAGGTCTTAAAATTCTATATCCCATGTGAGCAAAAACACTTCAGGGTTAGAAAACGAAGGAGGGGGCATGAAGCAATGTCCCAGCAAAGCCTTGTAAACTTCAGTTTCATAAAGCAACCAGAAACTGGAAAACCTAGTGGGAAAACACAACATTACCCGCACTGAACCCAATTTTTTTTTTGAGAGCATTACATACAAAAATAAGCAAATGATTATGGGTAAACTTTCTTTTGGTAATAAATAGGCAAGTGGAAAAAAAAAAAAGCCCTTGTCTCTAAGAATGCAACTAGAATCTGCATGAAAAGGACCTGGGGTTTGTAATCTACAATTTGTTTATGAAACGTTCTGCATGAGAAGCATGATTCAGTGGTAGCACGACAAAATAAGGGGACTACTCCATGCGTGGGTTACCTAAACACACATGAAATGTCACCATAAAAACAATCCTTCGTTGCTCCAGGGTTTCAGAAAGGCCCCTTCCAGGATTTTCTTTTTCTTTTTAAGAAAGCATTCTGTTTTACTCTTAACTTGAAACCACAGTGACTACCAGGAAAAATAAAATGTCACAAGGAGAAATGGAAGCTTGTGTCTGTGTCACTACTTAGAGAGTCTCCTCACGTCCCACCCTGCGATTTATTTCCCAACAAAGCCAGACTCCTTTTGACTGCTCCCTTCTCATGCCACCCAGAGCCAACAGTTATGCATGTGAAGTGTGGCTGACTCACACAGCACGGAGACAAGGTTTAAGAAACCACACAATTATGGGAGCACTCGGCCTTTCAAGTTTCCAAAACAAACTGCTCTCCTTAGAGATAAAACATCGTCCAAAGATACAGCTGAGCTCAACTTCTAAGAGCCACTGATGTAAATAATTCTCATATTTATCTTCATTCAGAAAACACAAATGGGGATGACCCCACACTAAATTCAGCATTTCTGTAAGGCTGTCTGGGCATGCAAATGACAGGCCTCAGATAGGATCCCCTGCAGATGAAAGTCCCAGTCCTGCCCTCCACTCCTGCTCCCAAATTCTGTGAGAAGAAACTGTTCTTGGGTGCCACTCCCACCTCAGAGCCACAGCAACAGATTGCTGGAAAACTTATCGGTTATAATCAAGGAAGAATCGTCTACATTTCTGCTCCTGTTGCTGGCTTAGTGGGTCTCCCTTTCCAACACATTCCAAGTCTATGGCCTCACATCATTTCTTTTTTTTTTTTTTTAATTTATTTTATTTATTTTATGTGTCTGAGTACACTGTAGCTGTACAGATGGCCATAAGCCATCATGTGTGTGGCTGCTGGGAATTGAACTCAGGACCTCTGCCGGGCCCCGCTCACTCCAGTGTAATTCACTGTAGCTGTCTTCAGATGCACCAGAAGAGGTCGTCAGATCTCATTACGGGTGGTTGTGAGCCACCATGTGGTTGCTGGGATCCGAACTCAGGACCTTCAGAAGAGAAGTCAGTGCTCTTACCGGCTGAGCCATCTCACCAGCCCACATCATTTCTTAAGAAGGACAGAAGAATGGGGTGGGATTCAGTGTTTAATATGGAAGGTGCTATGTGTTGCTAAATGAGAAACCTTGGACAGTTTATAATAAAGAGTCAACTGGATATGACATGATTTTTTCCAGGTTTATTCAATGTCAGCTAATGGGAGGAATAGAATTCAAATCTCTCTCAGTCTGTTTGGACGGCCGTGACAAAATGCCACTGACTGAGTGGCTTAAAGAAAAGAAATTTATTGTGTCACAATTCTACAGGATGGGAAGGAAGTCCAACACGGGAGTATTGAAAGAGGCTGGGGTTATAGCTCAACTGACAAAATGTTCTCCCAGCACTGGTAAAGCCTTGGGGTTCCATCCCCAGCAGCACCTAAATCAGCAGGGTGTGGCACACCTGTAATCCCAGCACACAGGAGGTAGGTAGAGACAGGATGCCTTTGCTTATATACTGAGTTTGAGGCTAACTGTGCTACTTGAGATTGGATCTCAAAAACCAAAAACAACAGAATGGGCCAATGGCGTTAAAGGCACAGGCTCACTTATAGCTTGTGCATTAACCTACTTGCTGTGCCATATTACATGGAGTAGGTGATGAGACCTTGGGATTCAATATGTGCCTACAACCCTCTGGTCTCTATACTCTTTACAAGGGCAAGAATTCTGTAGCAGGGGTCTTATCTTCATAAACTACTAAAGGTCACTACTTACCAAACACCATGGCATTGAGCATCAGCTTCCGCATAGGAATCTGACATAAACATCAAGTTTGTAACAAAATCCAAGCACTTGGCCCCACAACTGTTACCAGAAACCTGAATGGAGATTTGTAAAATCCCATGGAAGTAGTGGTACTGGGAAGTAAAAACTATGCTGTAAATGTTAAAACAGGGGGAAAAAAAACAACAACACTTGAAAAACGAGCGTATCAAGGACTAGATGGGGCTAAAGCACTTTATTCCTCCACAATCTATGGGGCAATTGAAACCTAGGATAGATCTGGTACATTCTATCTCCATGTACCACACCCATTTTATGAGTATATAGAATTTGTTTTCCATCACTAGTAAGTTTTCTCATTGGCTTGATTACTTTCTTGTTGTTGTGTAAGGAAGAAGGGGTTTATAGTTCCAGAAGGATCTAGTCCATCGCTGCAGGAAATACTTGGAAGCAGGTATGGCAGAAGGGCAGGAGAGGCACTGAGGCAGAGGCAGAGGCAGGGGGCTGCGCAGTTGCACTGCATCTGCCCAGGAAGCAGACAGTGAATAGGAAGTGTGGGTCAACTCCTGAGCCTCACAACTCCTCACCCCACCCCCAGGGAGTCTTCCACTGAAGCTCATCCTCCTGAAGAGCCTAGGACTGTACCAAGCAGCTACTGTAACTGAGGACCAACTGCGGAGACCTTTCACACTGAAACCACACCAGTCTCCATGTTGTTTTTTTTTTTTTTTTCCAGTTAAGTATTTGAGTTCCCTAAACTTGGGTCAACCTAGGACAAGAGATAACATTTAAGTGTACAATCCCAGTGTTATTTTAAACATATTTTATGTAACTCACATGTGAAAATAATTCATAATTTCATTTACCTAAGACCAACAACTAAATGAAATTGTGGGACCATCAATGGTCATAGTGGCTAGCACACAGCCCTGATGACCTGGGCTTGATTGTCACAATTCTATCAAATTCTGAAAGTTGTCCTCTAACCTCCAAAGGTATGAATACACACACACACACACACACACATACACACACACACACACACACACACACACACACTGTATAAATTATTCAAGCAATCTTAGGTATCAGATAAAATAGCTGATAATAAGCACAATCTGGTTTTGAAAGATGGCTCAGCATCCAAGAGTATGTATTGCTCTTGCAAAGAACTTACACTGTGTAGCTCAGGACTACTGTAATTTCATTTCTAAGGAATATGAAAGGTCCTTTTGTCCTCAAAAGGCACCTGCACTCATGTGTGCACGGCCACACACAGACAAGCAGGGACATACACATAAAAATGTGTATGAAAATAATGAAATAAATCTCTAACAACAGAGTTAATATTGGCCGAGGTAGAAAAGATTAAAGAAAAATGCACTCCTTTATAACTACAATGTAATTGCCTATCATATTTTTAATGGAAGGTTTGGTAACTTACATCATTATCATTTAATTGTTTTTTTACCAATCAGCTTTAAACAAGGCAGAAATTTCTTTCAGAAAGGACATAATCTAGCATTTAGCCTCAGACAGGGCAGACACAAATCACAAGGAGCCAAGACCATTAACACCTTGGGCTACTCATCCCTGCAGAATGCCAAAACGATTTCTATGATTAGAGTCAATAAATATATAGTAGGTATCCCCTGTCCTAACAGCCATAATCTATTCAAACTCTGTAGAAGGAATGTGAAGGTATCCACAAGTCAGTTCAAGCCTCAGTTATAAGGGCAGTTAGCAGTCTTACATTAAAGCTTCCTGTTTGGGTTGCCCAGCACCATGTAAGAAAAGTCCACACCCAAAGGCAGCTAACACACATGCACACACAGACACACACACAGACACACACACAGACACACACAGACACACAGACACACACACACACACACACACACACACACACACACTTATCTAGTTCCATCTAGGTTAATGCTTTAAAATCTCAAACACAGAGCCCAACCAAATGTCTTATAAAACTTTGCATACTAATGTCTACACTTTCTTTTTATTGATGAGAGTAGTTTTTCAAAATCTAGGGATTAGCTAAAAATTTCTTAGCAATTCTCTACCTCAACTCCCTTCCTCTAGAGTCAAAAATCTCCTAGAAGCTGCAACCTGGATATTTGAAGATGCTGCCTGGGGCTTAGAATCCAGACATACAGGCTGGGTTTGATTTCTAAATGCCTGGTGTGTATTAAAAGGTTGTAGGCTCTCTGTCCATGATGTGCTTTAAGTCTGTGGGGAATAATTTCAAAAGTCAGAAGGACAACAAGTTAGGCAACCTCACATTTCCAAAGTGCGCCTTAAGTGGCTTTATTCTGGTTGATCCAGAAACACTTGTTTAATAGTTATCAGTATTGTAGAAAGAAAAGTAGCTGTAAAGCCTGCTTCAATTTGATCTGTGAGCAAAATGACATTTCCATTTTATACCTGTTATTTAAGAATTTTATTTTTACATGTATTTGTCTGTGTGTGTGTGTGCGTGTGCGTGTGCGTGTGCGTGTGTGTGTGTGTGTGTGTGTGTGTGTGTGTTGGGGATGGTTCTATGTGTGCTCTGGCATGTATGTGGAGGTCAGAAGACAACTTGCAGGAGTCTAGACTACAGAAAGGATTGGATCCCCTCTTCCCTTTCTGCTTTTGGCTATAGGTGCTGCAGGAGACACCTCCCACCTGTTATCTATGAGCAGAACATGACACGGTGATTGATGGTAGTGAGACTGTGGCTAAGGCCTGGAGAGATGGCTCAGCAACTAAAAGCAGTTGCTCTTGCAGAGGATCGGGGTTCGATTCCAAGCACACAGAAGTGGTTCACCACTCTCTATAACTCTAGTTGCAAAGGATCAAATTCCCTCCTCGGACCTCCATGGGTCCCAGGCATGTACATAGTACACAAACATACATACAAGCAGAACACTCAGATCTATGAAACAAATCATTTTTAAAAGAGTATGATTAGACCATGACATCTAGAACACCCTTACCCTCGTCACTGTGACAAGGCACTTCAAAGGAGAATCGTAATGATGAAGTCAGTCCTAGAGTTAGTCTTTTGACAGGATAAAAACAAACAAAACAAAAACAAACAAAAAAACCAAAACAGTTCTAGTAAATGTAAATGATGTGAAGCAGGCCCAGATATTTAACCCATTGTATGGAAAAGTTATGAGATGTTGAATGAAGTTGTGAATCTATCTCACAACTTCTAACTTAGTTTACAGGCATTAGGAAGTAAGCATTGTGATGGGAAAGTTGGCTCTGTAACATGTCATCCCTGAAAATGCCCACTCTAATGGTTCAGGATAACCTTTTAAACAGTTTATATATTTCACCATAGAGACACCACCAGCACCAACAGTAGGAAAAATGCTGTACATGGGAGCAACATGTCTGAAGGAAGGGGCTTGAGTTCATGTCTAATCTGCTCAACTAATGAGCTATACAATCAAAAACTGGACCACTAAAATGTCTTAGGATATTTTTTTTCTTCTCTTCTATGATGCTGGAGGTCTGGATACATATTTTTGGCACCTTCACATCCAAAATCAAATGTCACTGGGTTACATTTCTGTAGATTTCTTGGTGGAGTTTATCCTAGACGTGAATTACAGTGTAGGAGCTGTGAGAGATCCCTACCTGACAGGACAATGAGGCAGGGTAGACAGGTACAACTGCTGCCTGATAGGCTGTGAAAGCAACTGAGCTTTTAGAGAATGACTATGCAGGGTTTCGAAGGGACTCAAGCACGCCCTTCAGATCCTAATAGGATAAAGTGTATGCATAATTCTGTGTGACCCTTCAACTACTG
The DNA here is from genome assembly GCF_008632895.1 of Mastomys coucha. Taxonomy (NCBI): domain Eukaryota; kingdom Metazoa; phylum Chordata; class Mammalia; order Rodentia; family Muridae; genus Mastomys; species Mastomys coucha. Next base: position 71,795,156 of record NW_022196891.1, on the reverse strand, counting down.
ACGTTCACGCCATGTTATTGTTCAAATGGCATGTTAAGGGAGCAAATTTTCAATGACCTCTCTCTGGCTGTGGCACAGACACAGATGTCAGGCGGACTCCTTTGTTCATAAGGTTCTCATTATTAGCTCAACCCGAGCTGAATATTTGACTGAAGGAAAAGACCATATCATTATTTTCAGATTTCACTCGATGACTTAACGGGGCTACATCTGCCAGCTTCAGAAACACCAAGAGGTGCTTGGCGCCAGCCTTGGCGTTCTTTTCTGTGACTATTACCCCAAATGTCTCAGCCCGAGGAAGCCTCCTCACCATCAAAACAATTTAATAAAAACTAAAATTCTGATTAAGAGTTACTCATCAATTGACAGGGCATGCCACGCTTAGTGCTATTTGTGAATTATACCCCATGGTATTTTAGGACTAACAAACAGAATCCACACTCACAAATGGGCAAACTAGAAAGCCAGTAACTATTTTCATGATTTATAAGTTCTGTGTTATACTTGAAACCATATTTCTTTAATAGGTAAATTGGCATTCCTTTGAATAACTCAATCTGCTTTAAATCTATTCTAAGGCTCTGGGCAGCACAAGGGAGATTTGAAATACTTTTACAGAATTCTTCTGTTCATCTTTGGACCATCTCTCAGCATTGATATGATAGGAAGCTATGACATAGGAATACTTGTCAAGTATAAGGCGAAATGCATTACAATACTGACACCAAAGCAATTTAGAAAAATGTTACAAATCACTCAAGTTCCAATCATAAAATATTTCATAAGCCCACTAAAATGTACATTAAAACAACATAAGGGAGTGACCGCTTCCATGTGTCTGGGCATCATCAATTATGCAAATCAACAAGGATAACTTGAAATCACCTTTGCTCATCATTAGAAAAGGCAACTCAGGGCTGGGAAGATGGATCCATGGTTAGGTGTGCTTATTGTTTTATCATTAGAACCTATGTTTGGATCCCAGAACCCAGGTCAGGTGGCTCATACATGCCACCAACTCTATCTCTAAAGGATTTGATGCCCTCTTCTGGCATCCACAGGCATCTACACACATGTGCAAGCACACACACACACACACACACACACATTAAAACAAATGGGGAAAGAAATAAAGAAAGGAAGGAAGGAAGGAAGGAAGGAAGAAAGAAAAAGAAAGAGAGAGAGAAAGAAAAAAAAAGTCCAACTTCCTGTGGCAGAAGGACCTTGGGTTTATGCTATAGTTGCTCCAAATGCCTGGGGACAGAATGACCAATTTTCTACCTGAGATTCATATGCATAATGAAATTGCATCATTCTTCCAGTATCCTGCAGAATCTTGGGACAGGAGGACCTAAGAGAACTTGTCCTATTTTCCACCCAACATTTTAAATATGTCTTAGGCCAATGTCCACTCAGCCTCTTGAAAATGCCTGTTTTCAGTTCAGTCCTAAGTACAGCAGTTTAGTTCACTAATTGGCATTTCTAATCCTAAGAACATCTTTAAAAGAGCAAATGCTACAAGTGCTCCTGTCACTCCCTTACTGGGTAGAACTGACTTGGATTCGAATGTTAGGCTTGCATCTGCATTATACTTATGTATCAAGTACCTGAGGCTCAAGGCTCAAATAACCCTTCTCCTTGGGTCTTTCCTCTCTGAATATTTTCAGTGGCTAGTTACCATACTATCTGGTTCATATTAGTATTTACTAGTAACTCTTGCATGGTGGCATTCAGATATGATCTAACAAGTAACAGAGCTAGTGGGACTCATGCTTCTTATGATACCAAATTTAAGGTTTTATAACAGCACACTAAGTACATTTCCAAGAGACCGAGCACTTATGACCACACTATTCGGGTTTTACAATCTTGATCGCCCCTTCCCCATCCCTGGTCGTGTCTTTGAATTAGGAGTGAAGGTCTTTGAGGTTGAGTAGATCTTGAGAGTAGAATCCACAGGAAAGAGATTTGCTTTTTTGTGAACAAAGCACGTAGGAGCTCACTAAGCCTCTTCTACCACAAGCAGAATACCAGCAGAAAATGATTCTCTGAATCCCAGGGCAAGGCCCTCACCAGAGTCTAACCAAGCTGTTAGCCTGACTGTAAGTCTCCAGCTTCTAGAACTCCAAAGAATAAATTAATTCTCTTGTTTAAAAGCTACACAGTCTATGCTACTTTATTACCAGGAAAGAACAAAATAAAAACATCATGGGAAAGTTAGACCTTTAACGAGGTATGAAACAGATAGGAAAATGCTATTAATAATAACCTAGCCCCTAAAAAGGCATGAAATAAAACATTATGCTATAGGATATATACTTAACTGTATGAATACAGTAAAGATTGAAAGAACTTTCTCACAAATATCACAAAACTTAGACCAAAGGTTAGTGTTAGGTGACTGCATTTTAATTTTTTTTTACACTTACCATGTTGTATGTCTTTCATATCTAAATGAAGACTAGACATTAGAATTCCTACTGCTTGTGATCTTTTGTTGCTAAGCAACTTGACAACCTGTTCAAGAAAGAGGAAAATAAGAAGCATTAACTTAAACCCTGATATGTTTAGCGATATTTTAAAATCCTAGCTGAGTCTCAGTCCTATCCTCTGAGCTTCATTCATCATTTTCTTCTCATGTGACACGTACAAGATATTTACTCAACAGTTTCTTGCTTTCCTAAAAGTTATTTCCTTTAAAGTTATCCACATAGCTGCCTATCAGACATGTCTAAACCAAGCTCCAACCAAACATCCAGCCACTATCTCCTTCGTTATGTTGTATCTCAGAGTAAGAGTACCACAGTTCCCCATCCATCTACCAGAGCTGAAAAACTAGGTGTCAATCTAGATCTTGCTCTCTCCTCTGCTTATGGAGCAACATGGGCAGGAATCACATCAGTCCACGACACTTGCCCATGTCTTCTGAAGCTGTGCCCTCCAGGTCAAGGCCAGTGTTCACTTCTATATTACATGCTGCATAGATCAAAACAAAAGGGCTGTAATGGATTCCCCCAGTCAGTGTTTCTCAACAGTGGTTCATGACCATCACCAAAAAGTTTCAAAACGGAAGTTCCCTAAGCTGTAATCTAAACTCACTTAGCAGGAAATCTGAAAGTAGGGGTATCACTGACATCTTGAACATCTAAGGGATTCTAGGATCACTAATAGAATGTCATCTTTCTCAGCCACATTCCTTACCTATGCCCAAGTGCTCTTCTAAACCTGCTGGAATCTGCTTCTTGTCTCTTGACCTTTAACCTTTACTCTGTGAATAGACAACGGTCTCTATAAAGGTCATATAGGAAACTCCATGGTTCCTTCCTGAAACCTACCCTTTCTATTTTATTTCAGAAACACGTGGTTCCAAGCTTTCATTTACATTCTAAAACCCAAGACAGTAGGGATAATTATTTGGCATCATCCAGAAGGTAATGCATTCAGAAGAAGACAACACTCTCGAAGCACAGATGTTGCTGTTTACCAGTGTAATAAAGTCAACCTCTGTATTATGAACCATTCCATCTATCCTTCTCTAATACCCTGGAAAACAAGAACCCAAAGCTCACAAGATAGAATATTCTTAGCATCCAGTGACCAAGGTTGTGATAGAGAGACAACATAATCAGATCATCCAAGGACTCAGCCAAAAAGTAGAAAACAGAAACTAACACATTTGAAAGCCACAGAACTAAGCCATATAACAAGAATTTTTAAAGGACACATTTAGTTCCCTCATCACATTAGATCTAGTTAGTTCACTTACAGCAATGTTTTTTGGGTTTTGTTTGTTTGTTTTTTCTAAAACTTCCTCAATAGGGGGAAGGCTGTAGGAATGAGGAATACAGATTCTGCAAAACAAAGCAGTGTGCCTCACCATTTTATTGCACTGAATTATCTGGGATTTTTGGGAAAACAGATTCTGATTCCCCAGCCTGCCCAAGCTCATGGATGAATCCTGTGCTGTGGAGCACAGGAGATGCCATTCCAAAGTTCTAATGCATTCTAGAGAACAACTCCAGTGCTCCAGAGCCCACTTTTCACCCAGAAAAAAACAATGGGAGCAGCCACTTTAAAACACTGTGGTGGAACTGGCCATGTGCTGACACACTTGGTGCTCAGTGATGTGCCGATGCATTTAGCACTCAGCAGTGTAAGGGGATCACACACGGTAAGGGAAAACTATAAGAAGCTGGACATAAAACACAAGTAGAGCCTGGCCTCTTTATCTTCAATGGATGCACCCAGTCCACTGAGTTATTAATCCAAATACTAAACTATACTAAGGGAGAAAAAAGATGCATCATTGTATTTAATTCTACAAATATTTACTGTTCTTCCTTTCTGCTCCTGTAACTAACTAAAAACAAAAACAAAAACAAAAACAAAAACAAAAAAACTCAGACACATGAACTGGTAGTTATTTCCTGGCATTTAATATCAGCAATGGCAAAAGTTCTTTGACCAGGTACAATATTTGGCCACAGAAGCGAACACAACCAAATCTCCTCACAATAGGGTCCCATCAACACTTTCAAGACTCTGCCACGGCCAAACTACCCTGCAGCCAAACTACCCTGCATAGCTAGAAATGGGCTTAAAATGAACATTAAATAAGGTTGGTGTGAATAGCTATGTCACCAAGGAGATAATCTAAAGTCTGTTTCTACTGGCTATATAAGGTTTTCTCTTATATGATAATAGAGCAGCACACCTAATGGGATTATATATTGATAAATATTAATGAAGATCATTAAATGTTTGTTTCCTTGTATTACAGCAAATCTCTATTACTTGGCTGAGTAGTTAGACATTGACATTTCTAATAATAAGAATCTGGGGGAGTTTTACACTAATCAAATCAATAGGAGTCCTATTAAAGTTAGACACAATTTTGCTTAAGACAAAAAGTAAAAACTAGACATTTCCACTAGTTTATTCCACTTCATCCGGCGTTCTGTAAAAGTGACCAGGGCAGTCTTAGTGTGTATAGGGAGGAAAGGAAGGTGGCATATTTAAACACATGCAGTTGACAATATAGCTCAGGTACTGTATAGCAGGCACATAAAAACTGATGGTGTAAGATCTCTCTAGTGGAGCTGCAAGCCTGAATCTGAATCCCAATGTTTTACAAACTCTCAGATCCCTTAATCCCTTTGATCTTGACTTCTGATCTTCAAAATGGGGGACACACTAAAGTGATAACCACTGTCAGGAAAACCACGGTCACGAAACAGAGAGTTTCACAAAATATGGACTGTAGGCTGCTGCCATTCTGCAAGCCGTGTGTCACTTGTCCAACTAAGGCAGCTGGGAGCAAGCATTAGGACACTTTTATTAACAATCGTATGGAGTACTGAATCAAGGTTTGTAGGTCCTTGTTTTGAAAAGGTCTTCTCATTTTATCTTTTTAGTAATTGGTGTGCAAATGTATGCATTACATACATTAGATAAGAGTGTAGAATTATCACAAGAGGTTAAACTAACAGTTTAGAATCTGCCCTTTGGCTACTACAATATGAGGAAGAAGAAGAATTATGCCAAGCATTTCCCTCAGCCATATCCATCCAAAGGGATGCTACCCCTGAACAGTACATTTCTTGTCACTGTTCACCAATTATATTTTCATTTCCACTTTCTTATTAGTGCTGGGAATTGAACCTAGAACCTCAGGCATGCCAAACCAAGTCATTTTAAATATAACTAAGAAGTTGGCTTTGAAAGTCAAGTAGTATGGCAAGCAAAAAAAAAAAAAAAAAAAAAAAAAAAGATTCTTACTTCTCTCTCACTGGCTTTGCCCCAACACAATGGTCAAGACAGTAAAACAGCATGATACTAATGTTCTAGGCATGCCTATTAGGGCCAGGGCCCAATGTCTCTCACCACTAAAAGAAAAAAGAAAACAATGCCATAATGGGAACCCTGTTAGCAACTGAAGCCAGCACTAGCAGAGAGAGAGAGAGAGAGAGAGAGAGAGAGAGAGAGAGAGAGAGAGAGAGAGAGAGAGAGAGAGAGAACAAAAGGCTCCACATCTCTAAAACCACAGGAACTAATTCAGAACAACAAGCCACATGTGGTTGACCAGGCATGAGAAATATGCACAGACCTAAAAGACTCTGGACTTTATTTCTGTTCTAAGGGAAAATATTAATGATCTCAGTAATTTTTATGTGGATTGCACACTCAAAAGACAGTATTTTAACCATGAATCCTATGCAATACCTTCACCTTAACTTCATGTCTTTTTTCATAAATTTTAAAGTGTGACTTCTAGAAAATTTAAAGTTATATACAATATTCTATATTAGGCAATACTAGTTAAGAAAACATAGTAAGTTCATTAAAAAGTACTAAACACACTTTGCCTTTGACTAGGATCTAGACATTGCATCTGCATCTCCCCTGAACCCCATATCTATTTGCCTGCCTGTATCTCTCTCTCCATCTCTCTCTCTTTACCTATCTCTCTCCCCATCTTTCTTTCCAGCTCTCTCTCTAAATCCAATTCTCTCTCTCTCCATCTCTGTCTCAAATTGAATTCCAATAATGAAAGATAAAGATGGCATCTAAAGCCAACCACGAACAATCATGATGCCTGCAATCCCAGAATGTGGGCGGGAAAGGCAAAAGAATCAGAATTTTCATGAACAAACATGTCACGTATAAAGACTAAGTTTTGGTCATTGAGTAGGCCTCCCTGCTGGGTCAGCAATAGAACACCTATGCTACACCTATGTCCTGACAGCACAATCATTTACAAGACAGAAACATACTTAGGCAGTGCAACAGAGACGCCAAAATCCCTGATCACTGTTGAGTTTAGGAAAGTCCTACTTCTGGTTATACCACAATGCCCCAGAGAATACCAACATGCCATACTCAAATCCTTTGGTCTTTTACTCAATATGCATGCCTGCATTAATTAAATGAGGTTCACATTACTCCCTAACTGTAAAAACAACACCAGTAAACCTATTTATAGTACTTAAACAATTTCTTTCTCTGTTTATAGTGATCACACCCTAGTCTTTGAATGTCAATTTGAGCACAGAAACAGTAGAACACATGTAACCCATCCTATAGTCACACTCAGACATAACTATGACCCAGTGTGTATTTCTACATTTTCAATAAAGCCTCCCTACATTTTCCTTCTGTAATAAAGCACATTCCTCAGTGGATGATCTGGGAGAAGCCTAACATGCACATGATAGGTCTGATGTCAGCTAACACTTATTGTTCTCCAGCCTTTCCTCTCTCCTTGCTCTCCCTGGTCCCACACACCTTTATGTCTTTGTCCCTAAAATTTTACCCTTTCCACAAATATGATCTTATCCATTTCTTTTAATGCTTTCATAAATATTACTTAAGGGTTTTGTTTCCTTTTTGAAGTACTAGGGAACTTAATTCAGGATCTTGTACATACAAGGCTTTATCTACCACTGAGCCACATGTCCAGTCCATACTTACTAGATTCTTTTGCTAGTTTCTGATCTGTACTTATTTTTCTGTAACTGTGACCTTGATAGACAATTGACTCCTGCTCTTCTTTGATGTTTTTCCCTATAGTACAAAGCCTTTTTACCGGCAACTATGCACAATCTTCTATCTAGCAAACCACTTTTGGTCAATATCTACTAAAACGTTCTACTTCGCTGTCTTCCTTCCTCCTTTAATTCAACATGACCAAATTCTAAGCAGCCCCATTTTACAAAGTAAAGGACTATCATGGCAGGTGTCATATTTAAAACTCTATCTAAGAAAGCTTTTATCTTACAGTCATAGAATTTTAGCATTTAAACTGAGGATCATGGCTTCCCAGCTGATATTATATATTTCATAGCCTATTTGACAACCTTACAGATAAATTTTGGACAATAGACTGATTACAAGGACTATGGGTTATCTTCTATGTGCTATGAAGAATACCCGAATATGACTTGAAGTGACTTGACAATCTCCTAGTGAGTTCTATCTATTAAAGCTTTCATAACCTCTCAATAGTCCTGCCTTTTGGACTAAGCCTACACAAGCACCTTTAGGAGACATTTTACATCTGAACTGGACGGAATACAGTAAGACAGCACACAGCTTCTGAAGAGAGCAGTGTGCTGCTCTCAACTTCTGGGTTATTCTCTCAGGCTCAAAAAGAAAATCATGCAAATCAGCCATCTTCTCCATCCCACTCTGCCTTGGGGCTGAAGTAAGAAAAAGGCTGAGACATGAGCTACAGACAGCCCTGACTTCCCCTGGGTCACAACAGACCCAAAATATTCTAAGTGATACATCTACTCAATAACAGACCAGACATTGTACATCAGGGAATGCCTATATTGGAGTGAATTAACAGATGTCAACAGGAAGTAGAAGCAACCATCCTTTGCCAGCTCATCTCTGTCTCACTGCCCACACATCTCAGTTAACTATCCCATATCCCCAGTCAACCTCATGAGGACATCTGACTCATTCTTCCACATTACCCATACGCAGCAGTCACACATCAGGCTTCGCTGATGATTGCCGCTCCATCTTTCTAGTCTGGAACAACAACAGCCTCTTCCCACACTCCCCAGTACCAGCACTCATGATCTCCTTCCACGGATACAGTCTGAAGGATCCCAGTTCTAAGCTCAGATGAAGACTCCACACTGCCTTCACCCTGTCACCCTTTGCTGCTCCCTTTTATTTCTGTTTTATTTTAAACTGGGATGAAAGACAAATGAAATACTCATTGTGCAGGAAGGCTGAAGTCTCATTCATCTGGGATGCTTCTCCTAAACATGCCCAGCCTCTTGTACAACTCCTAAGGGATGACATAAGAATATCTTTTCTCTCATGGATCTAATATTTGATCACTAGAACATGTACCTGTCTGAGAAATTATCTATCCAATGCATCCACTGCTAGAGATAAAGATCATGTCATATCACTTACTTCAATACTCAGCACACTGACTGATACATTTCAGGCAATAACGTATATTGACTTTGCCTCAACTGGTATAGCCCATGCCAGCCGTCCTCCAGACAGCATAGAAAAAAAAATGGTTCCTTGGTTTTGTTAGACATCAAACTACCTACAAATCAATTTGATTGTTTTTACTTTTTAATTCCGTGTTCCAGGGATTCAATCCATGCTAAGGAAACATTCCACCATTGAACTAAAAAACCCTGATTTTTTTAAATTAAATTAAGCTTATTGTTCTAGTTTCTAAAGAGTCTCTTCTCCATATAGAATATTCAGTTTTCTAAAAATGCTGTGTCTGGTACTAATGCAGAATTATTGACAAGTGAAAAGGAAGTAGTCAATGAATGGGTGTACCGCTATACCACCATTAAACTCGTCAACAACTGCAATGTAACATCTGTAACCTCAGAGTCTTCCTACTATGGAATGGGAAGATGATACAACCTACATGATTAACTAAAACAATATTGAAACAATTACTTGATCAGCCTACAATGATGTATGTTGCATACCCAGGATATTTTCTATTATAGATTTTGGATGCATTACAATAGATAACTATAATGAGCCACCAAAAGGCTTGATATTAAATATCCAGATAACTTGTAATTTTATGCACTTATAACAAGGAAAATCAAAAAAAAAAATTTAAAAAGAAACTCAATAATGTGCTTATCATGTAAATGCAAAGGTGAAATAAGAGTTTGGTTCTCCGATTCCTAGCTAATGGAGAATGCTGTTTTCTCCCGAAAGGCCGCTAGAGCCTCTCTGGAAACTGGATTTTAGATTGAAGAATGAGTAAACAGATCCAAAGAGGCACATCCTCTAAGGAGTAAGGTAAAGCAGCCACCACAAAGGTTAGGTAAGAGTGAATTCCAGAGAAGAATGACAGAACACAGAGACCATCGTTTCTCACACAGCTATGTGAGCCCAGCATAGGTTGCTAAGTGGTATGCAATACACATTGAGCACTGTACAATGCACAAAGCAGCCAAGGGGCTGCCATGACAAGGTTCAGAAGAGAATGTGGACAAGTCAGAAACAGGAACACCTAACTGAGCAAGGGACCTACAGGTATGTGGAAATGTTCTCAGTCTCAGGAGTTTTCGTGAGTTCATTTATTTAGAGGTAGAGATTAGATTTTTGAGCCATGCCTTTATCTAAGTCATCAACTATATAACTTTGGACATAGATCGTTGGTCCCCAGATCTTAGTTAACCTACTTGCAGAAGACAGCCAGTAATCCACATGCAGGAATCCTGTAACTGAAGATAAGCAATATAGCATGCAAAATATCCTTAAATGGAAAATGTCATGCAAAGGCCAAGTATGTTGGTTCTGCATTTAGTGGTCTAACAACTGTCAGTCACACTTCATAATACTGTAGAAGCACATTGAGTTTATTCTGACAAGAAGAATGTCACAGCTTATAGAACTTATGGACACAAAACACCTAGAATTAAGACAGAGAACGGCTCATACACTGGCTAATTCCTGACAACCTAGAGACTTTAAAATGTTTCTCTAAGGTTATTTAGTCAGACTGTAATTACCCTGCAAATTCTCTTTTGGGCTCAGTCTTCTTCCTTTGAAAGTATAAACTGACCTCTCAATGTCTGGCCTAGAGGGAATTAGTAACTAATAAACAGCCTTGTCTGCACTATTACATACAAGTTGATAAAACAACAGACATCTTAGATCTTAGCTGTTCTACCCTCAAAGAGGAAGAATACTTGAGTTGGATTTTTGCAGACCAAGAACTTATCAGACACTCTTGAATCCATCCCTGGAACCAAAGAGGAGAGTAATTTTATTTACAGTCACCTTCTCCTAAGATTAGCAATAAGCCTCAGGGCAGAGTGACCAGCTCACAGGCAACAGCATCATTTCAAGAGTCTGCAGGCCTGCAGAAGGCATTGACACTAAGCACACTGGAGTGATAGGTGCATACTGTCTGATGATGAAGGATGGAGCAGAGAGACATGATTTCACCAACAACTCGTAAACAGCATGGCACAAGGTGACAGGATATTTGCCACATCTTCTTGATGAGACTCTAGAAGACATCTTTAAAAAAAAAAGTCATTGGCATGATCTGCTTCTTATCTCAGCCTCGTAGGTGCCTTTTAGAACAGGGTTGAAGCTATGTCATTGAGTTTTACTCACTTTTGAGTCTGAGCCAGCCTCAGAAATGGAAGACTGCAAGACTCTCAGAAATGCTATTTCGTAAGTTGCTAAAAGAAAGTCTCTATGTTCTCCAAACCTGTTGATCTATCCTGGTTGTCTGGACTTCAGTATTGAGACACATGTCTCTTGGTTTCAAGAGAATCTAGATGTTTTTCCTCTACTGAGTAGTTTAATTTTTCTGACTTTTTCTGTTAGCATCAACTTGGTGATTCCTACTTGTACTCTCCTTTTGTCCATAGTTCTAGTCCTTGTGTTTGGGTTCCGTATCATGGGCTATGCAAAACTAACTGGAAGTGAGGACGTCCAGTGTTTGAAAGGATGACCACTGGCCCAATTATATACATCCACTCCGAGCTCTGCTGCTTCCGGATAACAGAGACTTATTGTACCAGCTTCTGCCATTTGGGTCCACAGACAAATAAATGACAATAAAAAGAAAAAGAAACAATGCAAACTTCACAAATGTGGTCCAGAAACATTAAAGGACATGCGATCTCAAGGATCCTAAGAAAGACTCATTCAAGTAGAGACAATGAACACTCATAACCCTGTAAGGTTAGGCACACGTGGTTTAATTATTTTCTTAGAAGGCCAGTATTGGAGATGAGTAAGTAGCTCAGGAGGAAAACGCTTGTGAAGTGCATGCCAGGCCTTGGGTTCAATCAACAGCACAAGAAGTTAATTAATTGACTAATTAAGCCAAGCTTATTAAAGAGGAGCTGAGTCACAGACCTGTGTTGAATGAAGTCAAGTTGAATTAATTACATGTGCTTGGAGCGTGGCATGTGTGACATACTTGAAACACATCTGCAAAAATAATAGCTAGCATGTATTGTTTCACAGAAGTTGACAAGCAATATTGAAAAGTGAACGAGACTCAGGGCAGTGCAGGGCAGGGCAGGATTTGCTGTACTCAGTCAAGTCTGGCTTATCGTTTAGTTACTGAACCCTTCAGCGCCTGTTCATCCTTTCCCAGAGTTCTGCATACACAAAGCAGAACAGAACAACTCACCAATGAAAAGGCACAAGAACATGTTTTAAATTTTTATACTTTTTCTTTAAACAGGCAAGTTTAACACAACAAGTTAAATTTCTTGTTTATGTAAA
>NW_022196891.1:71759334-71782885 GCF_008632895.1 Mastomys coucha | reverse complement strand
AAATTAAGAAAGAAAAAAAAAAGAGTTCAAAGGTATTTTAAACTAATGAAGGGAAATAGCATAAGCTGTGTGTCTTAATAGAACATTTATTCTAATTAGTTGCATTTTCAAATTTTACTTTGCATTTAAAAAAAATACTATAGCAACATAATAGTGAGAGCTTGAATAAATATTACCAGGCATCTGAAATAAAATGTTTTTGTAATTAAAACCAACTACTCCAGATCCCCATCCATCTCCACTTTATAAAGCAACGACGGAACATGCAAAAATATTTAAACTTCTCAAATTTAAAACAATACACAATCTTCGCTTTTATATTCTTTGGCCAGACTATTCTGCTTCATCATGCACAATATATGCAAGATATAATTTGGCCCTTCACCAGCTCAAGTATCCTAGTAATTAGAAAACTCTGCTTCATCTCTCTGATTGCATGTAAGTCTGATGAACTGTTCTTGTCCCCGAAGAATTCCTTCGAAAACTCTGGTTTTACATATGTCTCCTTCCTAAATTTTTTACAAGTTATTTTTTTTACCAATTCAGTGAGAATAATCTAGGCTAAGATTAAAGTATCAGAAAACAATTTTATTCTAAGTACAAGATCTCAATATTTTGTGACCTAGCCAATAGTCCTTGGCTAGTAGGCCTGAGGGTGAGTGTTCAGCGGTCAAACACATCCTTTGTATGTGCAGGGTGCTGAATTAGCTTCCCAAAACTAAAAAGAAAATACTTTAAAGGAATAAAGAGAGGGCCATGTGTGGTGAGGCACTGCACTGCTTTAATCTCAGTGCTTGGGAGGCAGAGGGATGGAGAGGGAGGCAGAGGGAGGCAGATCAAGGCCAGCCTGATCTACAAAGTGTGCTCATAAAAACCAGGGCTATTACACATACAACCTGTCAGGACAAACAAAACCAAATAAATAAATAAATAAATAAATAAATAAATAAATAAATAATAAGGAATAAATATATGAAGTATAAATAATTAGGAATTGGTGACATGGCTTATCAGTTAAGAGCACTTATTCTTGCAGAAGATCTAAGTCCCATTCCCACTACCCACATGGCAGCTCACAACCATTTGTCACTCCATTTCCAAGAGTTAAATGTCCTCTGCTGTCCTGCATAGGCATCAGGTAGGCATGTGGTACACATATATTTAAAAAAAAAACTTTAAAAAATAAATAATTTCTAAGTTAACCAGATATATATTAAATGTCTTGAGCATCTCATCTGAGATTTCAGCATTCTCTCAGTAAAAGCTGTTATTATATACGAAAGTTATGATTCTGATATGGTAAGGTTTGTGACAGGAGCAAGGGAAGATACTTTTTGGAGGCTTTTGTCAACTAGTTACAGCAACTGTGCTTTGAGAAGGCCCCATTTTGCACATAAAGGCCTTTCTCTCTCATTAATTCCCGTAATGACTACAAAAACTCAAAAGACCATGTGCTGTGGTCTATGCATTTCATGGTGACCACAGCAGGATCAGGGTTCCACACCCATGAAGTGGACAGTCAGGAAAGCACATCTGACTTCATCCTGACCAATCCCACAGATAACTTGTAAGCTGCAGTGTAAAGAAAACACACTGTTGTGTGTTACCTGTTGTGTAACTAGCACTCTGAACCCCATTTCCCAGGGGCCTTTGTGCTCTGTGTTATTATACGTAACAAATAGGTATACATGAAACATAAGACAGAAAAGTACTTTTCGAATTGTTAGTAACAATCAAAGCGTAGACAGTAGCCGTCACTGGGTATTCTGCTTTGTGTATTACTCAACGTCAAAAACACAGACAGCAGTGGGAAGGTGAATAACACCAAGGAAGACCCAGGGATAGAAACCTGATGACTAGCTAGGGCAGGTAAAATGTTCAGAAAAAAGAATGATTCAGCTAGCATCCATTTACTGAATAAATGGCGGTGTAATCAGGAGAATTCCCCGAGCAACTCTGTTCTCCAGCCATGAGCATGGTATGAAGTTTTGGACACTTCGAGGGGGACAGGACTTGCTTCCTGGCCTCATTCATAGTTTACTGATTGTTTTAGGCTTGTCAAGATGGATCACACCCTGTGAAGGAAGATGTTTCTAATTTTCTTGCAAGTTTGTAATTTTTTTTTCTTTTTGTAAATGACATAGTGCCTAACCAACTGGCTGATTTTCCAAAGACCTCTACCGGGAGACTGAAGTACAGATGATACAGAAATAGGACCCTGCAAGTGGGCTAATCCGTGGTGCCCAATTTAAAGGAATCAAAGTTTCAAGATGTGACTAAGATTTGACAACCAAAGCTTTTTTAAAAAAATTATTTTTAAAGTGGCATCATTTTCAAAACTGTATTTAGCCTTCAACTATTCCACATTGAATCAAACAATTGTATCACATCTGTGACCAACCATAAGCAAATCATTTATTATTTCTATTTATGAAGACATCTTCAATTCTGCTATTTCAATACCTCAAACTAATCTTTAGTTATTTAATGATTAGAATACATCTTTTAAAATATCTGTTAGCCGGGCAGTGGTGGTGCATGCCTTTAATTCCATCACTTGGGAGGCAGAGGCAGGTGGATTTCTGAGTTTGAGCCAGCCTGGTCTACAGAGTGAGTTCCAGGACAGCCAGGACTACACAGAGAAACCCTGTCTCGAAAAACCAAAAAGAGAGAGAGAGAGAGAAAAGAAAAAAAAAGAAAAAAGGGCTAGAGAGATGGTTCAGAGATTGGGAGCACTGACTGCTCTTCCAGAGGTCCTGAGTTCAATTCCCAGCAACCACATGGTGGCTCACAACCACCTGTAATGGGATCCAATGCCTCCTTCTGGTGTGTTTGAAGACAGCAACAGTATACTCACATAGATGAAATAAATAAATAAATCTTTTAAAAAAAATAAAATAAAATATCTACTGTTTAGAAACTTTAGTTTCCAAACTATTGGAATTAGAGATTAAATGATCAAATTTGTCCTGGTTTATTTAAAACTTGCCTATCTACATATGTACCCATGAATCTGTGTATGTATCTATTTATGTATCTACTAATGTATCTACCTATCTATCTATCTATCTATCTATCTATCTATGTTGTTCTAACTTATCTATTTATGTATCTACTAATGTATCTATCTATCATCTATCTATCTATCTATCTATCTATCTATCTATCTATCTATCTATCCATCTATCCATCCATCCATCTATCTATCTATCTATCTATCTATCCATCCATCCATCCATCCATCTATCTATCTATCTATTTATCTATCTATCTATGTTGTTCTATCTCTATATGTCTTAGTTAGGATTTCTATTGCTGTGATGAAACACTATGACCAAAACAATTTGGAAGGGAAAGGATTTATTCAGCTCACACTTTTATATTGCTGTTTAACATAAAAGGAAGTCAGGATAAGAACTCAAGAGGGCCAACAAATTGGGTTCAGAGGCCATAGAGGGGTGCTGCTTACTGGCTTGCTCTCCATGGCATGTTAAGGCAGCTTTCCTAAAGAACCCAGGACAGCACGGGGACAGCACCACCCACAATGGGCTAGGCCCTTCCCCATCAATCATTAAGAAGTTGCCCCCCACACACTTACGTTATAGTCCAGTTTATGAAGGCATTTTCTCCATTGGGTTTCCCTCCTCTGTGATGACTCTAGTAGGTGTACCAAGTTGATAAAAGACTAGTTCCCATGCTATCGATCTCTAATTGCTGTGGATAACATTACTAGAACCAATAAAAGCTCCATCAATGCTTCCTTCCTATCAATATTTTCAATTTGTCTCCTATTGCTGAAAAATTATCTTTCTGTATTCTTGAATGTTATAGAAATGGGAATATGCTGTTCATATTAACTTTTGTGTAAGAGATAAATCAGTATTGTTGATTATAAAGACAAATTCTTAATTTTTACTGATGAATACCATCCCATTGTGTATGACAATTTATTCATTTTAAAATGTGTACATATTTTTATTGTTACATGTATGGTTACTTGCCTCAACATATATATGTTCTTATGTGTACCACCTGCATGCATGGTACTCACAGATACCAGAAGAGGGTACTATATCTCATGGAATTGGAGTTAGGGACAGTTGTGACTTGCCTTTTGGGTGCTGGGAAACCTAACTTACATTCTCAACAAGAACAACAAGTGCTTTTAATGATTGAGCCATCTCTCCAGCCCCAGCAAATTATTCTTTAACTCAAAGCTGATGGATATTTTAAGATTGTCAATTATGGGTATCATAAATAGTGCTATGAACATCATGTTTCAGAGATTTTTATACACATATGAACTCATTTCTTTCAGACATACAGATATAAGTAAAGCAACCTCATGACTATATCACAGATTATATATATTTCACATAATTATTTACTACCAACTGATTGTCCAAAATACTAATACTTTTCTTCAAATTGGTTGAAAGACTAATAAAATGAAAAAATAAAATAATGCTTCATATGGCTCCATAATTTTCTTACTTTTTTTAACAGTGTGATGGATAAATTATTTTAAAACAAAGGCATAAGTTTAACTAAATCTCCCACAAAAATCCAACTTCTTAGAGATATTCTCAGTGGTTTCAAATACTACATGTATAGAAACATGTAAATAAGGGTTAGATACACTAAGTTAGAATTCATCAATGGCATTTTAATAATTTTATCCATGACCATTGGCTAAGTACTCAGGGGTAATGGGGATAAGGTGCTATTTCTATGTGTGTAAATATAACTATTGAACAAATATTGGATGGGTACCATTATCATGTACTTTCTAACCCATAAACATCCTTCCTTTCATTCATTCTTCTCAGTCATTTTCACTTGATCAATAGCCGTCCTCATCCCCAGAATGCTCACTATATTTAGCTGCACAAAAGTGTTCGGGGAATATTGACTTCGACTCATCTCTAAGTATACAAGCATCCTTGGAAAGCTCTGTTGGTAATGTTACTGAGTTACAATTGCTCAGCTGGCTCATTCTGCCTTGCCCCCTAGACTCAGCGGAAGGTGTAGAAGACAAATGAAGCCACATCAACATCCTCTGCAAGATTCATGCAGAGGTCTTAGACAACCAGCTTGAGAAGCAAAAGCTGGTAGGATTAGGAACGCTTCTCTCTCCTAGTTCAGGGTCTCCTAGTTCAGTGGAGGGTGACAGCGATGCCACAGGTGTGATTGAACTCTAATGTCTCAAACTCTAGGCTCAGCCTTCAGTTTCTCTACTTTGCCCTGCAAAACTGCAGTATGTAGCTCAGTGCTTGGCACAAGGTTAGTATTCACTCAACAGGCATGGAGAAGATTAATGCCACATGGGATCTTTGGTTATCTTCCTGTTCGTATGAAATTGCCTTATGTCACTACACCGTGACTAAATCTCAGTGGAAGACATGCGTCTCCTTCTCTAAGTGATTCCATCCCAGGACAAAAGTCTCGCCGGAGTGCTTACATAGTCCATTGCTAAAATGCTCGAAAGGGGAAGGTGGTGAGAACAAAGAGTAAGAAACAGATGCGTCTTGGCATCTCATCCTTTCAGAGCAGCATCTTGCCAATGGGCAAGACCCAATTGGGCAAGATCTCTTGTTATGTGCAAAGGGGAGAGCTAGGTGTACAGTTGTGCCCACATTCACCTGAACCATAGCAAGTAGCTTTAGTAAAGCTCCCCACAGAGAAGATGGCTGACTCATCACTCCTCACCATCACTATCCTCTCTGGAGGATGGGTCTGGAGCAGCTGGAGAGCACAAGGCAGGACAAGCATCAGCGGGGAGACACTGACCTTTCAACAGGAGACAGACAGGCTTTTTGAGAAACAGAACAAAATAAAAACAGTTGAGAGCCTGGCAAAGTGGACCTCTGTGAATCTGAAGCCAGGTCAGCCAGAGCTACATAGTGAGATCCTGTCTCAAAGAAATAAGTAAAAAAACAAAAACAAAACAAAACAAAAAAACAAAAAACAAAAAACAAACAAACAAAAAAAACCCAGAAGAATTTGGAAGAAGAAAATACACAGGCACACATGGGCATGTGATATGTGATATCATTGTGGTGACAGGGTAGAGGGAGAAGGGAACCAAAGAGTTGAAAATTTTCACTATGCTTCCACTTATGAAGAGACAAAAAGAAAGAGAGAAAGAAAGAAAGAAAGAAAGAAAGAAAGAAAGAAAGAAAGAAAGAGAGAGAGAGAGAGAGAGAGAGAGAAGGAAGGAAGGAAGGAAGGAAGGAAGGAAGGAAGGAAGGAAGGAAGGAAGGGAAGAAAGAAAGAAAGAAACATAAGAAAGAAAGATGCGCCCAAGTACATCTGCATCAAATATGCACATCCCTCCAAAGTGTTCAGAAAGCAGAATGTAAGGGTTGGGGAGGAAGCCCTGGGACATAGGCTACATAAATACTACAGCAGACAGAGGGCAGAATCCAAAGCGAGAAGAGAAACCCGGGAAGCACAGTGCACAGCACTGAGCAGAAGTACAGAGGAAAAGTGGGTGCTTGTTTGTACTCAGCACAATGCCACAGAGACCATTTTCTCTTCTCCCAGCAACACAGTCAGTGTGCAGGGCCCAGTGCGTTCTGCCAAGCTCCCTTAGGCTGAGGCATTGGGAACCAAGAATCCTTGCATTGTCCTGACTCCAGGAACGTACAGCAAGGATTGAGTGCTAACACGCTGAAGCGCCCAGGGCCAGCTTGGAGCTCTGGTCTAGCTATAGGGGAAAAATAGGGAAAAAGGACTTCGGGGGCTAAAGAGGTAGCTCAGCTATTGATGTGCTTGTTTAGTGTACTTGAGGTTCTGGAGTCAACTCTTAGTGCCACATAGATAGAACACTTCTGATAGAAACCTGTAATCTTAGCGCTTCAAAAAGGAGAAGTAAGAGGATCTGAAGTTCAAGGACACCCTCAACCACTTAGGGACAGTTAAGTCACTTCTCTGCCAGTAGGGTGAGCCAACTCAAACCAGACTCAAATACAGAAGTGGAGGTTTATTGGGAAGCTGCTCTTCCTTGGATGAGTACACAGGCCCCAAAGAAGGAGGCCAGGGAAATCTCCACGAGAAGAGAGACAGAGGGGAGGGGAAAGAGAAAGAGAGAAAGCTCACATGCACAGAGAGAATGCAAAGGAACAGGGGTGAGGGGCGGGGTGGGGGGTGGGGAGTGAGGGGGTGGGGCAGGAAGGAGAAAGAACCCAAAATGTCTGAATTATACAGCAAAGAACCTCTGGGGGGAAGGGCAACCAAGATCCTGGGCTAGGAAGTTCCGGATTAGGGTTGGAGCATGCCAGCAGGTACTAAGAGATGCTGGGAGGGCCTGGAGGCCAGGTCTGCTTTGGAATGTAACATAGCCACTATATCTGTTTGTTCCAGGGTCTGACTCCCCAAAAGGACCTCCATTCATCCAGAAGCTACCAAGGAAAACTCTGAGCTCCAGGACTGGTGATCAAGCAGTTGGCTACAAGTGATTATGCGTAGGAGCTAAGTAGTAGAAAGATGGACACTGGCAAGGTAAAGCCCACCAACCCTCGGTCTCTACCACCCCTAGGTTTGAACTGGTGCATCTACCTTGTCATTTCTCCCTCCATAACTAGACCTTCTAAGGTAGCAGAGATTTGGGTCAGCCAGCAGAGAGCTTGGAGCCCACCTCAAGGGGCCCTGACCAGAAAAGCAGCAGAGTTGGCTCTGGCCAGTAAACCACACCCTCTGGTTGCTAGGCAACCCACCTCAAATGAAAGTCAAGGGAGCCAAGGAAGAACAGACTAGGTTCCCACCAGAGACTGAGCTGAAGAGAACCCTGAGAGGAAAGTTAGTAGGTAGAGGCCGAGATAGATCACTGACGCTGGAAGGATTGCCTTGCAGAGGGTTCGACCGCTGACCCCATTATTTCCCCGTTACCTTCTTGTACTGTATTTCTATTTTGTTTTCATGGGAACTGCCTCCCCCCACAAAGTTAATCATACATTTGTTTTTATGCTATTTCAAATCCACCCCGATCTGCTTTTCAGTGGATCTGAGGGTTAAAAATCAAGGCCTTGTACGCACTCAGCAAGCCCTGCACCAATCTGCACGCACAGACCTCTTTCCTTCAGAGCTTCCTATTCTGTCTTCTCGTTTTCACATCTAATTTCTCTGTCTTCTCTCGTTCTGTTCTAGACTCACAAAGAGGCCCAGGCAGGGCTCTGGCTCTGACTTCTATGTCAGCTTTCCAAGAGCTATGATTGTCTGAGCACCACACCCTACTTTTAATATGCAAGTTTTAATCCTCACTTCCCATTCCTTTCTCCCTGGCTTGGCTTTTTGGAATTAATCAGCCCCATGTTACATGGTTTTCTCTTCCTCATCTTTTAAAGATTTCTTTTGTTTTCTTATCGTTATTAGTTAAGCTGTTGGGTCACTTACCCTTTATATCTCCCTTTACTAATTTTCTCATTCCTTTCTATTTTATATAAACATGACAATATAACAAAATCTTTACTCTTGTATAATTTCTATTATTTTTTTGTTTTTGTTTTTGTTTTTTTGTTTTCAAGACAGGGTTTCTCTGTGTAGCCCTGGCTGTCCTGGAACTCACTCTGTAGACCAGGCTGGCCTCGAACTCAGAAATCCACCTGTCTCTGCCTCCCAAGTGCTGGGATTAAAGGTGTGCGCCACCACCGCCCGGCTCTCATTCCTTTTCTCAAGTCCTGCTGCTAGTAAACCCAATACTGCTGGAGATACGCATTCTCACGAACACAAGCCCAGGGAAGCCAGCAAGCGGAAGACAACCCCACTGAATCAAGGTCACCCTAAGGTTTACGTCCCTCATAGATACACAAAGGGCAAAAGCTGGCATACATGGATGGCCTTGTGTGCAAGGAGAAACGAAGACTCTTATGGCTGTTTCAATTTAATCCTTGGCCAACATTTTCTTCTAGACATAACTGGGATCGATCTGGAGCTTGTGTGTGAGGATAGCCTGGGGACAATATTTATTTATGATTTATTGATTGATTGCAATATATATCAGGCTTCCTACTTTTTCTTTTCTGTGTACTCATGTGTGTGTGTATATGTGTGTGTGTATGTAATATTTGCATGCGTGTGAACCTGTAGGTGGATGCTAAGTTCAGTTCTTAGGGAGATGTTCCGATTTTATGTTTAAACAGTCTCTCGTTTGTCTTCATCTTACCATGCAAGTGAGGCTGCCCAGCCAGCAAACCCTAGGGACCTACGTGTCTATATGCTCCCAGCTATAGGACACAAGTCCTTATTAACATGCTCAGCTTTTTAATCGGTGCTGGGAACCAAGTGTAGTCCATGTGCTTTCAAGATTTTAGTTTTAATGAATCATCCCCTAACCCTTCCTCTACTTCCATTATTGCCTACTTGCGGATAATAAAAAAAAAAAAAATCCTGTCTAAAGTAGAGGTAGGGATGGAAATAGCTTCAGTCTGTCTCTCTGGATTGCAGGCACCATGACTGGAGAAATGAAGGGCACACAAGCTTGCGGAATGGATAGTCCTTCATCTCTTCAGAGCCATAGCCGAGGGCAGAGGAGACCGTCTGCATCGGACTGGATGTGCCCTTCTAACTATAACTGATCTGGGATGATGCTGACACAGACACAGGTTACCTTCTAGTGACGACAGAAACCATCTTGCCCATCTTTTAAAGCATGAGCATTGGTGAACGGAAGAGTTATGGCAGGCAGGACTAAGTCTCTTTGTGGCAGAGAAGAAAAACAAAACGAAACAAAACAAAACAAAACAAAAAAAACAAAAAGAAAGAGAAAAGCAAACAAAAGACAGACATGCAAGTCGAACTGGACTTGGGCTTAGAGATGCAAACCAGCACCTGTACACACAAGGCTGGGGGCACTCACCCTTCCAGAGCCCGCTTCCCTTTCTTCTACAATGGATTTCCCCTTTTCTGGAAGATCTCTACACCCTTGATATCTTCTCCAAATGAAGTTCTGCCCAGTGTGGACCATTTCCTTGGCCCTTCTCACCCTTTTCTCCTCTTTTCAGGGGTCATCGGGAAGGAGGGAAGAATCATGGCGAGGGTAGGGGGATCAGAGTCACCTGAGGAGGTTGTCAATGCAAAAAAATTCAATAGTTGATTTAATTTCTGCTGTGTTTCTTTTCTTCTTTTTCTTCTTCTTCCCTAGACATACTACCTGATGCCCTGTGCTGAAGGGAGCCCTGATTAGAAGGGGGGAAAGGAATACAGTTGAGTTAAAAAGATTATCAGCCAAAGAATTCAGGAGAATTCATCCACACATCTTTCTCCAAATAGAAGGCATGTACTAGCCTGTAAGCTATCTCTGAAATACACAGGCTCTGATTGCCAGTGGGTATCACCAATGATTAGTGCAGAACCATTTTCCAAAGAGACCAAGGTGAGAAGTGTGCACTATTAAAGATCTGTCCTTGTTTCTGTTTCTTTTTATGAGAGTATAAAAAGAGGGAGGAAATGTAGTTTTGGTTGGCTCTCTAATTAGTGGTAATAAGAGGTGATCCTGACTGGTTATTCCCGGTCTGATCCTAAGGATCAGAGGTGAGGAGGATACAACATCTGTCCCAACACCTGGAGTAACTGGGACCAGCAGGACTCAGGCACACAGGAACTCTGCCAGATCAGTGGCACTGGTTCCTTCCAGTCTGTCTAGGCTGGTGCCCTGAGCAGACCTTGGGGGCAAACTCTGCAGTGAGTCCCATAATTCCCAGAGGAAGCTGTACTCCGAGGCGCTCTAATTAGCCCAGGATCACAGGATCCCAGAATCACAGGATCACAGAGACAGCTTGACTCTGAGGAGTTCTGACATAACAAAGATCACAGGAAGGACAGACCCCAGTCTGATTTAGCCAGGGCAGGTAGCACTAGAGATAACCAGATGGAGGGAAGCAAGCATAAGAACATAAGCAACAGAAACCAAGGTTACTTGGCATCATCAGAACCCAATTCTCCCACCATAACAAGTCCTGGACACACCATCCCACTGGAAAAGCAAGATTTGAATCCAAAATCACTTCTCATCATGATGATAGAGGACATTAAGAAGGACATAAATAACTACCTTAAAGAAATACAGGAGAACACAGGTAAACAGCTAGAAGCCCTTAAATGAATGTAACTTGTTCTCTGTGGTCTGAGAATGAAGACAATCACTCTAGTCAAAGAGCTTTGACCACAGCAGGAAAGGCACAGCAGAACTGTCAACTCTTAGCTTAGCTAAGATGGAGGTGAAATCCTTTGGTGATGTGAGGGTTATTGAAGTATAGTCTTATTACAATGAACTCCAATGTCTAAAAATTGTTCTTATTTTCGGCTTGTACCACAGTAAGAGCCAAGATTTTAAACTCTACTAAAAACAAAACAAACAAAAAGACTTTATCTATTTATGCTCATTTAAGAAAATCTAGTAGTGATGTATTATTTTAAAATATACAGCTGCCGGGTGGTGGTGATACACGCTTTTAATCCCAGCACTTGGGAGACAGAGGAAGACAGATTTCTGAGTTCGAGGCCAGCCTGGTCTACAGAGTGGGCTCCAGGACAGCCAGGACTACACAGAGAAACCCTGTCTCAAAAAAACAAACAAAACAAAAAACAAAAAAATATATATGGAGTTATTTAAAATTTGTATTAAGAAAAACATATGTATTTTCAGTATTGCTGCAGACAAGCATCTATATGACTCTTTAATTGATTGTTTTATATCAAACAACTTTTATACTACTCATTTTTATTGTTACAATATTTTATAAATTTTAAAGAATGTGACAAAATAAAAAAAGTTATTGCAGGTATTGAAGGGGGCGTCTCTGGGAGGAGTTGGGGTACAAAAGGGAAAGAAGAATGTGATATAATTCTATTTACTTAAAATATGTTTTTAAATGTTAACAAATTCAGGTAAACTGAAATTTCATATCTTCTCTCATCATAATGCAATAAAACTTAAGTCAATTAAAACAAAGAAAAAAAATAGTTTATCGTACATATGGTAAAATGGCTGTCAGGACTATTTTTCAAATATCCCCTTGGCTCAAAACCTTGGCATGTGTCCTTCTTGCAATGTTGCTCCTGTCAAGTGATTTGAAGTGCATAATAATCATCTTTATCATCTTAGCAAGGGACATGATTCCACAAAGAGGTTTAAGGATAGATGGAGGAATAGTTTCTGATAATGTCAGTTGATGAAGTACCTGATAAAATTGATGAGTGAATAAAAAGTGTGAGCAAGTCATAGGCCACTGTCAATGTGCCACAATCTACATTTTGTTCTAATATAGATAAACACTGGAGAAAATAAATACATGAGTAAAACAGAAAGCAAGGAGTAAGATGAGTAAAAACGATAATGACCACAGTAACAGAGTCAGTATAATCGTGGATGGTCTGATAAAGACAAATACTGCAGACAGCTATGAGGGAGGAATGGTCTGCTGATTAAAATGGGATAGAGATATCCATGAGGCCCTGTCATCAATCTCAAGAATGACAGACAAGATGGATCAAGAAAAAAAAAAAGTTGATAAATTAAATAGCATGCTAGTTACTGTAATGAGTCATATGTCAGCTATTCCTTCTAGAATTCTCCATGCAGTATAGGCTGCCCTGTATAAAATGCTAATTATGTCTCAATATGAAGAAGCAGCAGAAGCGATAAAGATGCTCAAGCAATCTGAAATTTTTAAGCCTTGGTAAGATGACTAAACTCATTTTCTTCCTAGGAGTAACGGTTTATTTATTGTGAAATAATAGTGAAAGAGTTTGTGACTATATATAAGAAGGCTTTTAACTCTAATGATTTCATTTCATAAAGATGAATAAGCAAACAAATGATACAGACATGTTATGATGGGCATTGTAATTACAGAATGTAAGCGATACTATTTCCTGGAAAAACATGTGCAACAAAGGTCCACTGAGCAAACTGAACAATGGAGAGATACACAAACTCTGGCTACACATCAGAATGTTGTGAACAGGTGAACTTTTTTTAAAGGATCAAACTTGGAAGATAAAGATGGGATCTTGGCCAGGAAGACGTACCCCAAGCTATTTTTCTTTCCTGTATCATGAACACTTTCAATCATATAACACCTAAGATTGTCTCATGTATGTGCTTTTCTTTGTTTCAGTGGATGGACATCTGACAATAAAATGAAGCTTAAATGTGAAAATCCCAATCAGTGGATGAGATCAAAGCTGGCTAGTGGCTATGGCCATTACTTCAGTGATCTCAAGGTCATCAAGAGTCTAGATCAGACATCTTAGAGTCCTCTTGTGCCTTGAAATATGTTTTCCTCTTAACTTTAATTTAGCTGATCATATGTATAATTTTCTTTAAATTCTTGACCATAGCATTTGTTGTCTTTCTATTTCATGTTAAGCGACCAAATACTCTAAACTGGAGCCACCATGGAATCTGATATTGTCTTTATAATAATAATATTTTAAAATAAACCCATTTCATTCACATTTAATAGAAGAGTAGGAAGGTATATTACTTCTGTTTTTAGAAACAAAGGATTTTTTTTGAGCTTCCAATATAACAATAATGTATTCTTTCTGGAAGATTTAATATGAAATTCAAGGAAACAATTGGGTGAGAGAGTTTTTCTTGTCTCATTGGCTATTAAATCTCTATGTCTACCTTCTTCGTGTGTGGTAGCCTAAGGAAGCTGGTATTACTGAAATGGGATTTTTCCTTTTTTTACTTAAAACAAAACAAAATCCCCCCAAACAAAACAAGCAGCAGCAACAAAACCAGCAGTTGGTCTGACATATCCAGATTACCATAACACAACTTTTAAAACAAGCTATTCTGCCTTTCCCTGTCAGTTCAAAGCACAAAGGCTTGCTTAAAACCAAAATGAACATGCCAATGTTTGCAGAGACCTCTGCCAATCAAGGCCTTTTGTTTTTCCTTTTTTTTTCTTTTTTTTTTTCCCCAATAATGTAATGAATACCAGCTCCAACTGAATCTGACCTGAGATTCTGGCATCCACAAAACATTAGCAAAAAGCCTTGCAGGGGGGTAGGATAAGAATATAGAGATAAATCTCAAGAGAAAAACTGTCTTGATTTTAGCAGGGTTAAGATGCTTCCAAGAGTTAGCGCCTTATGTTTTGCAGAAAGCTTAATGACATCAGATCACATATGGAGAAGTATGTCGAGTCTAAGGGCATTAGAGAAGTGTACACAGAGTCATATGGATCAGTTAGGGAAAATACTTCACTCATTTCCACCTTATGGCTATCTGAGGGGGTGGGTATGAGGGAGGAAAAAAGCCTGAATGTTCTGTGGAGCCCCCATCTGGTCTGACTTCATCTCCTGCTGCTCTCTAACTTCATTTATATCACTTGGATTCCACTTGCTATGTATTTTAAGCAATCATAGGACAATTGCTTAAATCATGGTATTTTCAGACACTTACTCTAGTTAAAAATCTACATTTTAAGAGGCTAGAGAGAGAGATGGCTCAACAGTCTGCTCTCAGAGGTCACAGTTTCAATCCCCGGCAACCACATGGTGTCTCATAATCATCTATAATAGGATCTGACGCCCTCTTCTGGCATGCAGGTATACATACATACAGATAGAGCACTCATATGCATAAAATAAATGAATAGATAAATAAATCTGTTTTTAAAAAAATCTGTGTTTTATTCTCTGATGAATGGATTCAATACAACTATAATGCTTAACTAAGTCTTTCTTGTTTTTATTTTTTAATTTTCTATTTGGAGACTAAAATATATAAACAGAGCCTTGGTACTATAACTAGAAAGAAGCAGTGAGCCTTAATCTTCTATGGAGGCACACGAAACTGTCACCAACTAAGTGGTGTGTTTTCTCCATCTGTGTTTATAAGAGACAAGGGATACGGTTTTCCACAAAAGCATTGGATTGTTTATCACTGCATATGCCAGGGGGAAAGGAAGGTGAGTCGGCAGAGAGGCAGAGAGGAAAACAGAAGGAAAAGAACAGAGAAACTGAAGTGAGACAAGAGAGAAAATTGAGAGTGGAGAGGAGATGGAGGGAGGGAGGGACAGGGGGAAGCTAGTTGGCACGTGCAAAGGAGCTATGAGTTGCCAGACTCAGAAGTTTTAAATAATCCATTATATTGATGTTCAATAATGCAAACGAATCACTTTATGCCTGTTCAGTTTGCATAAGTTACAAAGGTTGAAGAAAGAGGTGGAAGTTGGTGGACAAAACTCAAGCAGAGGCTGGTAAAATTTTCAGGGATACAAAAAGCAGCTATCCTCCTTGGGGCAGCAGTGGAAGCTTTAGAACACAGAGCAGAGTGAGAGAGTCTGTTTCCAGGGGCTTCGCACATGGGAAAAGCTTAGCCCAAGCAGAAGGATGGGTGTAACCTCAGAGAGCATTAACCAAAGGCTAAAGACAAAGAGCAACAGAAAGTGCACACCGATCTATCTTGATCGGTGTTAGAAATTTTGGAGATCCAACAGAGTGAGAGAACAAGGGCTAGAGAGCAGGGCGTGGCACAACATGGCCAATGAGGAACAACAGCTTCCAGCCAGTGATGGGAAGGGGACAGACGAGGAAATAAACAGCAGACTCACAGGGAAAACAACACTGGGGCCATCACTGAGCAGATGTGCAGCCCAACCATGCATGGAACCTGGGATCCGCATACTATATGCTTTCTGGGACCCCTCCTCCCACAGTATCAGTGGCTTGAAGTCATTTTGAAAAGACCTTGTTGAATCAGGAGCCATCTGGGTGGCTCTGGAGACAGGGATTTTACCAGACACTGTGTGCTCTGAGAAACCCAGGAAAAGCATCAAGGGAGAGCAAGCCTGTAAATTCAGAGGTTCTGAGCCTGTCGGTCGAGACCCCCCCCCCCACCTTAGGGGTTGAAAGACCTTTTCATGGGGTCACATAGCAGATATCCTGCATATCAGATGTTTATGTTGTGACATATAACAGTAGCTAATTCCAGTTACGAACTAGTAACAAAAGCAGTTTTATGGTTGGGGTTACCACAAGAGGAGGAGCTGTTCTAAGGGGTTGTAGCACCAAAACTAAGTCAGAACCGCGGAGAGCTCCAAGTCCTAGGACTCTGGCCTGAGCTATAGGATAGGAAGAGCTTTACTTCCTTCTCTCTCCCAAAGCTCAGCATGGAAGCCAACTCGCACAGGCAGCATGGGTAAAGGCAAGTGAATCTAGTGGGGACCTACGGGTAGGAGCAATGCAGCTGCCCATAGGCCCAGAACACAAAGGAGCAAGTGTCTAGTGCTCACAGCACAAAAGATCACTAGTATCTTTGCCCAGTCTCTAGAGACAAAAGACCACCTCCAATCCCTGCTTCTCAAGCTAGTAAGCATAACCTCTCTTATGGAGATCGTGAGAGACAATAACAAACCACCAACTAATTCCTGCAATCCTATTTAGACTTGGTGAGTCACACACATAAAAGACGAGACAGTAGGAAGTTGAAAAGAAGGGTTTCAAGTGTGAGGAGGAATGGGGGTGAGACATGGCAACAGGAGATGAGAAAGGAAGGAAAGGAAAATGAGAAAGGAGAGAGGCAGGGGTGGAGGGAGAGGGAGACATCAGAGAAACTGAAACAGGGAGACATATGACGAAATTTATATCCATATATACAATGGTCAAGAATGTTTAAAAAAAAAAAAAGAAAAAAAGAACTGATGGCAGGAGAAGGCTTCTGGATATGCACTGACCAAAAATTAATGAAAAATCAAAAGCAGGGCAGATCTGAGGTGTTTGCAGCAGGCGCTGTGTGTCCATTGTGAATCCACGACATCATCATCACCTTAGTTCTGAGCATACATGCACTCTCGACTGCTCACACCCTCCTAACAGACAGCAACAATGACACTGCCTCCGCTCAGATTTGAGACTATTTTAGTTTTACTAAGCACACAGAGTTCTTTCCTTGTATAGAAATGACATTTTACCACTGAACACAAAGATACCTTTTTACCCCCTACTATCGTTCTTCAGCATATAAATATCAAATTAATGTATCTCTGGACTGTATTGTGTTAGAACATTCAACTTCTTAAATTGCTGTTTGAATTGCTGATAGATTTCATAAAAACTCATTCCAGAAATTTTGGCTTGGAGCTAGGACAAAATTTCTAACAATTTTAAAAATGATCCAATGACCTAATAATTTTTTTTAAAAAAGTGGATATTTATAACCTTCTTTCATCCTATATATGATGAAGTGCCACTCACAATTTGATTATAAATGAAAATATTAGTCAAGTCTGAAAAACATTGAAGATGCTCTTTTTTTCTTAGAGTAGCAAATATTTAACCAGAGTTTAAATCTTTATGTGAAAAAGAATACAATGATAACTATCTCAATAGTATACAAATTTACTTTAGTGTTTAATGGTAAGAAATCAATGTGTACCAAAAAATTACCTTGATAAATTTCTTTATAATTTATTATCAACGGCTAGATCTATATATGCATTTTCTAAACCTAGGTATCCAGGAGCACAAAATCAACAATAACAACAACAACAACAAAAACCTCAGGCAAAAAAAGACTGGTCAAGAGTTAGTTACGAAGTCAAGGAAGATTTGTCCTTAAGTCTTGAGGACTTCTTGCCCCAAACCACAGGTCCTCCTTGCTGGTGGAGAAAACAAACACCAGCCCAGGAGGCCAAGTAAAACAAAGGTTCCATTTCACCACAAGGAGCCAACTCAGGAAACCCAGAAAAGAAAGTTCCATGGCAAAAATATCTGCACTCACCCATGGAGTAACACCCTGAGGTGATGGCGACCAGTTTCTTTCATGTTTTGCTTTTCTAGTTTTTGTTTATTCTATTTAAACTATTTTAGTTTTTCTTTTTTCTTGCCTTATTTTATATCTTCCCTTTCGGTCCTAACTTCTCTATTCCCCTCTCCATGACCCGTGGCTCTCCTTTCTTTCCACCAGTCTTGCCTTCCTCCTACATTCCCTCCTTCTCTTGCCCCTCCCAACCCTTAGCATTAGCATAGGGAATGAGATGGTTGAGGCTCCTAATCTCCCTTACCAAAGCCTCTCCAATATGGAGCCCACCATATAAACAACTCACCTAGCACTTAGTGGTTTTGTTGGGTTTGTTTTGCTTTGTTTTGTTTTTCAATGTTCCCTTTTTTCTTCCCCATTCCTCTCCCCATCTTTTGCCATTTTACTCTAGTGTGTGGTCTTCAAATAAGTACCTACTCTTCACTCTACCTTGCTCCTCTCTTCTTTATTTTAATCTTACGCCATCTAAAATGATTTATTTTCCCTATTGTGGGTTGCTCATATTTCTTTTCCTCGGGTTTCTCTGCCATGTTTAACTGAGTCTTTCTTTCTCTGTTGCTCTGATAGGAACAGCTAGATCCCCTCTGCTTAGTTTGTTTCCAGATCTACCATTAGGTGAGTCATGCCTACACATCTTAGAGTACTATCCTTGCTCCTACAGTCTTCTGAAGTTGCTGCAGTCTATGTGTGGGGTGGAAGGGTGATTTCTTTTAATTGGTTACTATTCTGCATTTGCATTCTCCTTATCCACCACCTGCAGTTGTTTCTTCCATCATCTGTGATTAGTCTTGATGGCATTCCTTTTATGCTCCTACCAACAGTTACCTAGCAAGAGCCAGGTAGGCCTGGCTTGGTATAAAAGGGGTTGTTTGGCCCCTCATTGTTCTCTCTACCCCTTCTTTCTCTCTGCCTCTCTTCTCTCCCTGACCCCATACTCCCCCTTTCCCCTCACCCCCCTCTCCACCTGTTCCTGGACTGCCTCTCCTCCTCTTCCTCCTCCTCCTCCTCCTCCTCTTCTTCCTCCTCCTCCTCCTCCTCTTCTTCCTCCCTCTTCGACTCCCTCGTCCCCTCTCTCTGTGTCTTTCTCTCTCTCTACTCCCTCCTTCCCTCCTCAATCCTCCTTCCCATCCCCAAATAGACTCTAAACTCTATTCTACACTATACCTGTCATGGTACATCAGAGGGAAGAGATGCCTCAGTATGAGCCTGCAGAGGCACCCCTCCCACCTCACCATACCATGCTCTGCAAAACATGTCTTTAGCCTTCTTTTATAAAACATAAGTCTTCTACCCTGGGAGTGCTCCTGGGCAGCATGTCTAAGTCCCTGGGCTGAGTATTAAGATGCACAAGTCTTCTACCCTGGAAGTACTCCTGTGCAGCATGTCTAAGCCCCTGGGCTGAGTAACAAGCTGTGGAGTGACATCCATAATCTACTGGGGAGAAACTACACTTCAACTTCACCAAAACCTAGTTCTATTTGGATACTATAAATATTTAAATGAAATAATATAGATTTCTAAAAAACACCAACCAATGTCCAGGTCCCAGATATGCAAATTTCAACAAAGAAAACATAAGAAATATGATGTCAGGATAGAATGAGTTCTCCAAAAATAAACAACCCCACAGTAACAGATTTCAGAAAGAATGATAGATATGAAATTGCATGCAGAGAATTCAAAAGGATTGTCATAATGTTCAATGAAATCAAAGAGGACATGAATAAACTGGATTAATTCAAAGAAAATGGAAACTGCTTAATAATAAAAAAGGCAAAATGGAATGTGAAAGGTAAATCCAATAAACAGGAGTGCTATTTAAAAAAAAAGTCAAATCAAATTTTTAAGATTAAAAGACTCAAACAACAAAACAACATGGTAATCCTCACCAGTTTGGTAGGCCAAGCAGAAGACAGGATGTGAAGGCTTGAAGATAAGATCTCCTTATCCTTATGGTATCCTTATGGAGAACTCAGTGAGTGTTTTAAAGAAACTAAAAGCATGAGTAAGAGCTTCAAAGTTGTTCCTTTAAATAAGCTATATTTTTACCTTATACCAAAATGAATTAGAGTTTGTAAAATCTGGCTATTGTTACCATCATCTCTTCCGACAGACAAAAGGTGGAAACTATCCATATTGTAAGTAAATGAGCCTATATATATATATATATATTCCTCACTTGTCTGTAATTATTCACAATTATGTTGCTGTCCATGATAAAGAAAGGTAGAGTCTGCCATTATTAACACAGCCCTAACATGGACTCTAGGTCCAATTTCATTCCCATTCTCATGTTTCAGAAGCCAATCTTGCACATTGAGAGGGATGAGCGGGAAGCATGAGGGACTATGGGAAGCAGGTAAGAAATCACTGTATTCGCCTCCCTGAAAGTTTCCAACAGCAGCACACAGGAGGGGCCTGCTTTGGTGTTGACTGATTTACTGTGGTTTAAATGAACTTCAAGGAAGTCTTCGCTCACTGTTTTATTCTCTAACGTCATTCCTTAATCCTCTCTGCCTATCTAAACTAAATAAATTCTTCAAGGCCCACTTCAGGTTGCATCTCACCCATGCAGCCTTTATCCCTGTTAGATACATACTCTGTTCACCTTCTGACCACCCACAGTGCTTAGCAGCTTCAGTATACACCATATTACCTGAAGAAGGACTCCAGTTTAGGAACTTCAATGACTTAGACACAGTCTGTAGAAACCTCTGCGCCCTCTCTAGCATTTTGAGGGTTATAACTGTTGCATGTGTGCTTTGAAATAGTGTCTGTTGTAGCTCACGCTGGCCTCCAACTTGCTAGGTAGCTAAAGATGCCTTAAACTCCAGCTCCCTCTGCTTCTACCTCCAAGTCCTACGATCTGTATTTCCCCTCTGCTATACTTCCTGATAAAATAGAGAGAATCTGCTCTCTTCAGGTCAAAGTGAAAACAGATGCAATTGTGAGATTATACTGTCATTGTTCACGTCAAGGTTCACCAGTAAGATTCAGGACAGGTCCTAACAGCCTGGTGCTCTCTAGGGCTCTCTGCAGCAGTTATTCTCCTCTAAACTGGTGGAGAAGAAAAGAAATTTCTCATCACCTGCCACAAAAAACCTAGCATGGATGTTCTATTGTATACTCTCTTTTTAACCCTTACGGTTGCTCCATTAAGAATAAACAGAATATATTAGCCATTAAAACTCAATGTGCTTTGGTTATATGTCTAGTCTGCCACAGTGCTAATACCATCCACAGCACTGTGGTTATAAACCAAAAGAATTACCCTTGAGCATGATTAAAGGTTGTATGAGTAAGGTGCACTTTATCAAATGCAATTTATCCAATGTTAAAATGTAGCAAGGTTAAGGATCATTAGCTAACTGTGCTTTCTTTTTTATTACACTGCTGATTTTTCATTTTAGCCATTTACTTAGAAGTATATAAACATTTTTTGGGCCTAAAGAAAACAAAATCTAGAGGTTATTATTGTTTAATTCATTGAATTGATTGGGTATGCTGTACACATAGCTATAGGAACAGCATATTCAAAAAAATAATAAATCTTTCAACATCTAAAACAAATCCAGATTCCACAAAACCTATGTTTGTCTAATTATAGCTTTGTATTTTGATGTGGTTTCCTATGTAAATACATTCTAAGGCCTACAGCTGGAACGTATTATATTAAAAACACATGTTAAAAGTTATAAAGTACCACAGACTGGAGCAATGGCTCAGCAGCCAAGACTGCCTGCCGCTTTAGCAAAGGACCTGAGATCAGTTCTCGCCACCCTCTTTGGGTCACTCCCTACTGTTCCAAGGGATCTGGTACCCTCTTCTTGCCTCTGTGGAACTTACACACATTCAAAGCATATACTGCACACACATACACACACACACACACAAATAAATATTTTTAAATGAAATTAACCTTTATTGATTCAGATTAATTAGTCTAAATTAATGAAAAAATGTGTTTAAATTTTCTTTTTTTTATTAGGTGTTTTCTTACTTACAATATCTCCTTTCCCAGGTTCCCCTCCAAAAAAATAAATAAAGAAAGAGAGAAAGAAAGAAAGAAAGAAAGAAAGAGGAAAAGAAAAAGAAAAAGAAAAGAAGAAATAATAAATAAAAAAAATACCCCCAAACTAAAACAATCCCATTCCTTCCCCCCTCCCCCTGCTCACCATCCCACCTCCTCCTGCTTACTGACCCTGGCATTCCCCTACAGGTTTGCAGCCCCTTAGGAGGAACAACAATCTGAACTAACTAGTACCCTCAGAGCTCCCAGAGACTAAACCACCAACCAAAGAGTACACATGGGGGGACTCATGGCTCCAGGTGCATATGTAGCAGAGGATGGCCTAGTCAGTCATCAATGGAAGGAGAGGACCTTGGCCCAGCGAAGGTTCTACAAAAATAAATCTTAAAAGTCACAAAGTAATAAGTGTTTATTAAGAGTCCCCAAATCTAAATGGCCATATTAAAAGATATTTGGTGATCCAAAACTATTCTAGTTTTTAGCAGATAAGCCAAATGAAACAAAATGTAACTAAAACATCAATTTGCTAATGCTCAGGTTATCCCTGAACTACCACCCTTGAGGTAACCTATCGGTCACCAATTACAGTAAAACATGGTTGGAATCTCAAACTGGACACCCACAGTAAGTCAATCAAATTGAAATAGAGACACGAAGGTAGACTAGATGCCCCTCTATACTTTTCATAGTTATATTGGTGTTAGACAGCTCAGAAACAGAGCATGCATATCTGCCAAATTCCTTAGCACAGCCGAAAGTAGTATTTTAAAGGCAATTGCCATTGGGGCAGCAGTGTTCAGAGGTTCTGTGTTAGACACTCACACTCTCACTCTCACACGGGTTAGTGGATGCAGGTGTTCCTATGCCCATTGTTACTATAAATGTTTCTTACATGAAAATTTCTGTTTAGGTGGTCATGCAAAATGGCAAGATAGGGTAGAATACCAACTATCTAACCCCTTAGTCCAATTGTACTAAATGTGAATTCTAACAAATTCATTCACTGCCTCTCCTTATCATAACCTGATTGTTCTGGTTTTTTTTTTTTATTTCATAACTGCATTTCCAAAGGCTGAAATATATCCTCTAAAGGATATATTTAACCTTTCTAAATAGGTTTTCTCCCTATCTCTAGGAAGAACATTTCGATCTGACAAAGCGAAGAAATCTATGGTAAGGTTTATTACAATAAGTAATTACGCACATATCAGTCAACATGTAGAAAAATCACACAGATTCTCTTAATATACAGGCTGCCCTCTGTGTCCACATTTATATTGTGGGCAGCATGTTCTATTATGCTCTGCCTAGGATTAGACACTACCTGCTGAAGGCATACTGGAGAGAAACTGTTAATTGTGTCGTGGGGTAAGTTAAAAACCCATCACCTAACCACAACCACAGTGGCTATCTGCATCTATTCACTATTTAAATGCCACAAATCATCTTCCTTTTTACTGCTTATAGAAGCGTATTTGTTCACAGCCACCATCAGTCAGATGCATTTTTATCTAACCAAGAAAATGTCACATTGCATGGCACCATAGTCTATGACATTCTCAACATATGTTAAAATGTGAAAAATAGTTTTTCCCCCCAAAGTGTTTCCACGTACAATTATATAAGCCTAATTAGAGTTCATTAAATATTTAACATACAGAATAAATACAAAGTCATTTTTTTAAATTCATCATTTGAGACTCCATATATATTCAAGGAAAATATTTCACATCCATATTTATCAT
>NW_022196891.1:71752934-71758574 GCF_008632895.1 Mastomys coucha | reverse complement strand
CGAGTTGCTGGTTCTAGTTTTGCTTCCATTTCTTAAGAGATAAGGTTGTTATTCTTTTGGGTTAGATTCATATTCAATTTTGATATCATGCGACACTCACTTATTTATCAGCAACTCTGTCAGGCTGTCATCTGATCAAGAGCTCTCACCTATGCAGCTAACTGCCTGATGCATATTAATTCAAGGGAAAAAAAAAAGAAGATAAATAAAGAGCACAGCAAGAATAAAGATGAATACGTGTTTTCAGGAGTGAGATACAAATCATTGTCTCCTCGGGGCTTTCTGGGAGCAAAGAGAATACATAAGCACAACAGAAGAGTCGCTGTTCTACCCAGAATATCACCCTCTTTCACAGTCTGCCAGAAAGCAGTGTACTAAGCAGAGGAACCTTCTAAGATCACACCGGAAATGTCTCTACTAAGACAGTGGAAATATCCCAGGGACTCTGTTAAATAACAATGCTTTTCACTATAACCTTCCTTGCAAAAGACAGATCACAGGAAAATCTTTTTGTGATTTTTAAATATTTAAAGCAAAGCAGAACTTCCATTTTCCATTGTATACACTAAGAATTTCTTGAAATATCTCCATAAAAGCGTTGGCGTTAAAAGCTATTCATTTTACTGGGAATGAATCATGAGGCAGCAAAATGTGTTCACATATCCCCAGTATATATTTTCCATAAAAGAGAATATCCATGAACACATCCTGAGAATATAGTTTCCTAAACAATGTATTCAGAATTTCTCAAGGAAATAGAATAAAGACATTTTTCTTGCAAATGTATTCAAATGAAATAAAATTAGGTTTTATTTTTCTCCCTATAATATATCTCTTCACAGCAGATTTTCCAGCACAAAACAAAAAGAATTTTTATCTCCCTAAAAAATAGACTTGAACTCAGTTCCAGTACCAGGCCAAGTTAACAGTGTAAAGCTTATTAGGCATCATGATGGAGGGCCGGGGGGTAGTTTACAAAACCTCTTGGTGACAGAATGCGGTAATTCTGCTGGAGTGGTATTCAACACAGATGCAGTGCTTATATGGAAAGAGGCCATCTCATGCCAACAACTTTAATTTGATTGATTTGATGAGACATAAGTTATACTTCAGTAAGCCAAAAACTGAATACTATATCAAGTACAGAAGTCCTAGAATGCCAGCCAACATACGAGTTATCTTTCTCATCTGAAATCATTTACTGAAGCTTCTGGTATTTGGGAGATGCAGAGAGAATGGCTTGTTTAGCTGGGTATTCAGTCCCTGAAGAAGAGACTTTCCATCCTATAGTCAATGTTTATAGTCAATGTGAATGTTTGGCACAGATTCTGCACTTTCTGCCCCAATTTTGCATGAACCACTTTCTATCTCTGGCATGGTCCATGAGAAGAGGGAAGATGACCCAGGCTCAGAGTGCTCTATACATGTGAACACTCATCAACAATATGTATCTCTCTTAGAGAAAATGTGGGTTCTTCTATTACCTTCATACCACCTTGGACTGATTATTATAGTAAACGCTTTTCTAGATCTTAATCTCTATTCTGTTAAGAATAGTCAGGGATATTTATAAGCCTTTCTCCCTCTTTCAGCTTATCAGTTCATTTAATACATAGTTTTGATAGTTGGTAAAGATGAAGGTAGTGTCATGTTTACTAGTATTGATCAGTGGCTACCAGAAGCTTCTAGAGTGCAATATGGTAGACTCAGAAATTGTGTAAAGGATCAACATATTGTCTAGATTTGTATTTGTACAAAATGCCTAGTCCTAGCCTGTCCACCCAGTCTGCTATAGATTCCAGGAGTTAATCTATCCCATTCTAATCCATCCATCCTTGGATGGATTTGTCAATGTCCAATGTGGAGGTGCTCTGAAATTTTAACAGCAGCAAGGCAGTTCCATGTACCTTGCTTCAACTTTCCAATCAGATGCAGAAGGTCTAGGAACTGACCCATTGGCTATCACTGATTTGGGGGTTGGGAGAGAAGAATACTGGAACATGGCCTCATTTCTTCCCTCTAAGACTGCCCTCCTCCACAGTGTCTTGCGTCCCACCCCACACAATGACAGATATTCCTCCATGCCATGGTGAAGGATGGGTGCCATTAGCAATTTCTAATCTCTCCAGCTCACAACTGCGGAGATTTGACATATCTTGGTGAATGGCATCCTAGAGATGAAATCTAGAGAGTCATTTCCTGGCCAAATCCAACGGGTCTACCCATTCAAAATGTTCAGAAATGTGTTTCTTAAGACATCCTCTTTTCTTTCTTTTTTTTTCTGATTTATTTTACAGATTAGATCAAAGGATCTTCCATGAAATAATGAAAATTTTAGAAGTAGTCTAGACTTTCTCCCATATTTCAAGTACAGTATAAAGATATAACTGGGTTTTAACAGCACCTATTTAAGCTGTAATGGCAAAAGCTTATTCCTTGCTTGCATCTTTCCAGGGATATTTACCCTCAGATGAACTGAAATTAAAAAAAAAGAACAACAACAAATAAGCAATGGTGGAGGATCTGGGAAATATGTACCAATGAAAAATAGTCAGGGTGGTCTCTCTGGACAGTTTTACCTGTTCTTCCTGAGTCAATCTTTCTTAACAACACATTCTAACTTCCAGCCCTTCCTTGCTATCTGTGGAAGGTTCAAGGAGACACACCTCAAGGCTTCTCTTCTAATGAAATTTCAGACTGTCTTGAAACACCCCTACAATCATAAAGCACAGGAATACTCACTTGTTTGGCCTTTGTCTTTGAAATTGTGTCAGAAATGGGTTTCTTTCTTTCCTTTACTGCAGTTTTAGAAAATAGTTCTTCAAATTCATGACAGTCTATAGATGGCTCTTCAATCTTCTCCCAAATAAGCGAAGGGCTGGAGTCTCTAAAATTAATCAAAAGAACAATAAATGGCAAAATCCTACATCAAGATGAGCAAAAAACAAACAAAAAAAAAGGAAGAGAGGGTACTGAAAGAAGAAAAATAAGGAAGAAAGAATGCGTTATCAACTTGATGAAAAAGATAAAATGTTGCCTACATGAATAAGACATTTGTTCAGTGACAATTTTCTGATATTCTTCATTATGAAGTCACCCCCATGAAAACATCAAAGCAAGCCCCTGTCAGCATGGGCAAGAGGAGCAAGGAAGGCTTGGTTTCTCATGTCCCAATGTGACTTAGCCTAGTAGATTAATTGAGGGTTAAAGAAAGGCAAGTATCTCCAAGGCTAGATGAGAGAGTAAACATCTTGCATCCCATCACTGTGAGTTCAAAGCCATCTTAGGCTACATAGCAAGTTCTAGGTCAAGCCAGAGCTGCATTATAAGATCCTATCTCAAAAGATTAATTAATTGATGGATTAATGCATATACACATATGTGTATGTGTGTATGGATATATATATGAATGTATGTACATTTCAAGGACTTAAGAAATGGCTCAGAAATGAAACACTCTTCTTGTTCTTCCAGATAATCTGAGCCTAGTTTCTAGCACCCACATCAGGCCACTCACAACCACCTGGCACTCTAGCTCCAGCAGATCAAACAGCCTCTTCTAGTATCCAAGAGTACCTGTGCACATGTGCTGGACACACATGCAAATAAAAATTAAAAAAAAATCTTGATAAAAGATAAATGTGTCTACAACAACTCCCCCTCGCTGTGCATTGCCACCCACCTGCCCACTGTCATTCTCCTTCTCAATGTCTCCTTGTTTCTGCAGTGCCGCTAAGGAAAAGTAAATGTCATTTATAAAAAAGTAAATAATGAAGTGGAACATCATATCGTGGACCTGGAAAGAATGGGTTTGGCTAGAGTTCAGAACGATCCATCAGGGACTGGAGAGATGGTTCACTGTCTGCTCTTCCAGAGTCCCTGAGTTCAACTCTCACCAGCCACATTGTAGGTCACACCCATTTATATTGGGATCTAATGCCCTCTGTTGGCATACAGGTGTTCACGCAGATAGAACACTCACCTATAAATCTTAAGTTAAAAAAAAAAAAGATTCATCAAAGTATATGAATGGTGAGACACTCATACGGAGAATAGACTGGGAATGGGAGGTCAGGGTATGCAGTGTATCCTCCCCTGAAAAGTTTTAGTGAAGAGAAAACCAAGACAAAGATTGCAAAGGAACCCTGTTCCTAAATGTATGCCCTTTCATTCAAATATGTTAAGGAATTATAATAAAATAGAATTTTAAAAAGCCAGTGGCTTCTCTAGCATGTGCTTTTGGCACCTTTTCCCCTGTATTTAATGACCAAGCTTTCCAGCACAAGCTCAGAGACTAGGGATAAGATTGCATGTGGACACATCTGTACACACTGGATGACAAGGTGTTACTTCACAATGGTCATTCCCAACCACGATGGTGTGACTTAGCCTTGTTTCCCCAGAAGTCCCAGGGCACTCGCAAAGTTAAGTTACTTTATACACATAGATTAGGTATGGTTTCATGTGGTGTGTTTCTCAAGACCGACTTTTTATGAACGAGACAGAATCCTAATGCGAGTTTGTGCCTTTTAAAGGTGCAGAGTTCATCCCGGAGAGTCAGTTTGCCTATGTTTTTAATTTATATTTTTGCAATTGGTTGATAATGAAGATTTAATTAGCAATGAGTGTAAGCTAACTGTGCAACACACATCCTGCTTCTCTGCCCTGGCTGCTTTTACAGAAAAGCCTTGCTTGGTTTGAGCATATGGGACAATCAGGACCTGCAACTACAAGCAAAAGCATGTATGCTAAGCATGTATGTTTTATCCTTAAAACAAACAAACACAAACCACTATAAATAGATATAATTTAATCTCAGACAGAGATGTAAATGTGCCATTTCTTTCTAACTTTGATACTGCAAGAGAAAAGTCTGCAAGGTTAAAAAATAAGTTTAGGAAACACTGATATGAAAACCTTGCGTAGGTTTTATAGTTGTATTCATAATACATTAAATTATACTTTCCCAC
Source organism: Mastomys coucha (assembly GCF_008632895.1). Taxonomy (NCBI): domain Eukaryota; kingdom Metazoa; phylum Chordata; class Mammalia; order Rodentia; family Muridae; genus Mastomys; species Mastomys coucha. The sequence continues at coordinate 71,753,604 of NW_022196891.1, read as the reverse complement.
AAAGCTCTACAGTAAGTGTCCCTTGGTTATAAAGGAAACTGAAAGTCCAAGGTTGGTTTTAGGTTACCTTTTACTATGGAGTTGAATTCTCGTCCAATAGAGAGGTTTCATTGGCCGGCAAGGCTCAATTGGCTGCTTCCTAGCCACTCTGTCCTGATTCATCCCTAATCCGAACAAGCCAGTTGGCAATGGAGGAAAAAGAAATCCACACCCTTGAGGTGCTGCTGGTAAAGTGCTGCTCCCAACTTGTGAAGAGGGTGGAGGGCCTGAGCCAGGCAACAGTGGGGGTGGAGGGATGCCTGCCCCAGGTGGAGGTGGGGCTGGAGGTGGAACCCCCATACCTGGTAGAGGAGGTGGTGGAGGAATGGCAAATCCAGGTAGAGCAGGAGGAGGGGGTATGCCCACTCCAGGTAAAGGAGGGGGAGGGGGTATTCCCACTCCTGGAAGTGGAGGAGGGGGAGGGGGTATTCCCACTCCTGGAAGTGGAGGAGGTGGGGGTATTCCCACTCCAGGAAGAGGAGGAGGAGGGGGTATTCCCACCCCAGGAAGAGGAGGAGGAGGAGGAGGTATTCCCACCCCAGGAAGAGGAGGAGGAGGGGGTATTCCCACCCCAGGAAGAGGAGGAGGAGGGGGTATTCCCAATCCAGGAAGAGGAGGAGGAGGGGGTATT
>NW_022196891.1:71738619-71752637 GCF_008632895.1 Mastomys coucha | reverse complement strand
AGGAGGGGGAGGAGGTATTCCTACTCCAGGGAGAGGAGGAGGTGGGGGAGGGGCTGGCAGCATTTCTGGTCCCTGTAGACTGGTAAGTTGTAGGGTTGGGGTGGTAGGACTGGGCAGAGCAGGCACTGATATGTCAGAGAGACAGGGAGGTGGGGGAATTGCCATGCCCAGGCCAGGCATGAAACTGGAGGACTCTGTACAAGGCAGAGGTGGTGCGGGTGGGACGTTACAGTTGTTTTCAAAGGAGGAAACAGAATGTTCATGGCTGGTTTCCAACTCAGTATGCAGAGAAGTTTGGAAGGGCTGTCCCTGACTATCAGATCCAAGGAGAGAAGGAGGTGGTGGTAGTTGTGATGCACTCTGCATGGCTAGTTGGGCATCCAGCTGTACTGATATTCTCCTTGGGGACACAATCAGAGAAATTTCTGAACAGAATTTTGTCTGAGGTCCAGAGGGTGAGGTTAGAAGAGCTGACTCTCCACTTGCAGCTGCAGGGAGCCCTGGAAGACCCTCAGGTAGTGCCTTTGGAGGTGGTAATGACAGGATTCTACCCTCTTCTGTTGGGGAAGTCTGTATTGATTTTGCCTCAAGAGTCCTTGGAGGCTGTGCAACCTTCCCATGCCATCCAAGAGCATCTAGACTGACATCTGCGGAGGCTGTCAATCCATTCTCAAGTCCTGAGAGGCCTCTGGGTCCCTCCAAATCCAGGGCTGGATATTGCTTTTCTAGCTCAGCTATTTTTGTACGCAGATCCTCAATGGTCTGTTCCAGTTGCTGAATTACGGTTGCCTGTCCTTCAGACTGCACATCGAAAGCTTCCTGAGAGACAACGACAGTCACAATTAGTAAGAGAGTGGAAAAATACAAACATCTAAGGAATAATGGGAAAATTACACAGTCACACTTGGACTGCCTCCAGAAAGATCCTGCCACAGAAAGATTTTACTGAAATTTCAGGGTGCACCCTCTTTTCTACCCTTGGATTAGTGCTTCAGACATGAATCCTAAAATATTTGTCTGTCTCACCTTTATACCATGCCACTGAGGATGGGCAACTTTGAGGGGTAATTTTAAATGTCAACTTATCATCACCTAGACTCACCATGGAAAAGAGTGGCAAAGAGGAAGTATCTAAGTCATGTTAGCTGGTAGGCATGTCTGTGGGTGGTTGTCTTGGTTACCTTCATTGATGTACGATGGAAGTACCCACCCTGACAGAGCACTGAACTGTAGACAAGTAAAGAAAGGTACTAGAGAAGAGAGAAATGAATGGATGCTCTGCTCTTGACTGGGGATGCATCCTGACTAGCTGCTTCACGATTCTGTCTTGAGTTCTCCTTAATGATGGACTGTAACACAGAATTGTAAGACACCTTTTTTTCTTCCTGATGACTTGATTTTGGTAAGAGTGTTTTATCACAATTACAAAAATAAAACTGGAATAGTTCCAATGACTTGATTTTGGTAAAAGTATTTTATCACAATAAAAGAAATAAAACTAGAATAGTACCCACAAACAGGGAAGAACATTCTAGAAGATAAATATTTGCCTTCCTGACTAGGAATTGATGCTATTGGAACATTCCCCAGAGACTCTGGAAGTAACTTTTGAATTTTTAAGGCAATCACTAGCTTTTAGAAGTGGTCAGTGTCTCCAATAAGAATAAGTGATAGGTTATTGACAAATAAAACCATGGACAGATATATTATGAATGTATGTCATAACCCTGTTATCACATTTACAAAAATACACAATTTTAATACTTTACTCAAAGCATTTCAAGAAGTGTTCACTGATATTTCTCCAAAAGTTATGAAGATAGACATTTTAAATGGGCAAATTTTGATAGTACATATGATTTATATAAACTTGGGCACATACACAAACCCTTACATCATCATTTTACAACATCTACACAAAAGACCATAATATTAATATATGCAAGTGATGTCATAGATTTTCTAAGTAGTCCATGGTAAAAGATGTCCCTATTTTGTTTGTTCTATTTTATTCCCCATTTGACGATTGTACCAATTTCCATGCTATAACTAGAAAGTTAACAAACACAAGTAACAAAACCAAAATGGAAAACTCTAACACTGAAACTCATCTCAACAAGTCCTTGACCATTCCACTTTTTCTTTTTACACCAGATTACCCAAATGGGTAGTATCCTCATTTTCCTGGCATGCTGGTAAATGTGGCTTCTAAATATTAATCCAAGTTCTTATTCTTTTCCAAGAGTGGTTATAAAAATGTTCCTTGAGGAACCAGTGAGATGGCTTAGCAAGTAAAGGCACTTAGTACCAAGTCCAACAACCTGAGTTTGATGCCCAGAACCCACATGCTAGAAGGAGGGAGCCTACGACTGACAGTTGTCTTCTGCCTTCCACAAGCACGCTATGATGTTCATGTGCCCCCCACACATAAAATAAACAAATGAATAAGTGAACATGTAAGTTTATTGATGAGTGAAATGCAGTAAAAAAAAATTACAGAAGAGATTTCCTAATCCTAATACTTAAATGCTATTAACTAAGCTAATCCATTTTTATCACCCATTTAAATATAGTGAAAATAGAATAAAATTACTGCACATTTAGAAAAATAAAGTGAACGAAGAGAATGATTTTGTTATAATGGCTGCACACTGTAACAGCTATTATAGTCCTAACAAAGATTTATGTCCCCACATTCATAGACCATTACTCAAACACACGCAAAGCTAGTGACAGTAGGAGTTATAGTAACAGCAATAGGGAATATTTGAAGATTTTAAAATTCTTAATTATAGATCCAGTCAGTACAAGGTTAAAGAGAGTCATATTGCACAAGATAACTGCTACAAGACAAAGTCTTCTAGAGGGGTTTGACATGGCTGTAGCCATGTTGGGCTATAATATTCTGATTTTTCTTATGTAACCCTCACCAGCCTTCCCCTATAGTTTCCCAGCACACTGTAAGAGACAAGGCTATTGGAGTGGTATGTGGAGCTTTATGACTGGGCTCTAATGCTAGGAATGTCCCTGACACTAATATTAGTGTGAAATAAACCAGTTGTGCTCTTGCTTGGATAAAGTCACATTTGACTTCACCAATATACACAACCTTACTTCTGACTCTAATCAAGGTGATCCATTGTTTGTACTGCTGCTGAGGACCACAGTTCTGTGACTAAGTATCTAATAAATTGTGATCCTCCTTTGATGCCACCGCATCCTGGAACCAGTTCTCATACACTGAGACTGAACTGCCTAGGACAATCTCTTGAATGGAATCCATTCCAGATAACGTTTCAATTATTGGCCTGCCCAACTAAATGCTTCCTTTTACTGTTTGTAGAAGTAGGAAGAAAATGGCACTTAATAATTCCCTTGCAGCTAGGTTTAACCTGCTGGATGACGTCACAGAGAGGTTTAGAGTAGAAGACACTAAGAAGCATGCTGAGTGTGACTGACAGTGGGGATTTGATGACTTAAAGCTTCTCTGGGACAAATATACAACTTGCACTTTAATTTGTGACTGTCACCTCAAAAGTTTCAAATTTCTGGATTGATTAAGATTCAAAAGCTGAAATTTTCAGCTTAGAGGAACACCCTTCCAACTTTCTAACTTGTCCAATGAAACATCTCAGCAAGCATCAATCCAATGTGTTCAAGTTGTTCAGTATCAAAGCTTAATTTGTGGAAATGATACCAACTTTTTTCAGATTAGGTTGTGTGGGGGAAATGAATTGTATTCTTTTCCAAAAGAATAAAATTTAAAAGCTAAATGACCATATCAATTACTTATTTGGGGTTAAGGCTGTGGTCCAGTAGTAGTTTATTTGTCAAGCATGCATAAGGTCTTAAATAATATGAACCATGTAATGAACAGAAGGAGAGAAGAAAAAACAAGTTTTTTTGTTTGGTTGGTTTTTTGTTTTTGTTTTTGTTTTTGTTTTTCAAAACAAGTTTCTCTGTGTAGCCCTGGCTATCCTGGAACTTACTCTGTAGACCAGGCTAGCCTCGAACTCAGAAATTCGCCTGCCTCTGCCTCCCAAGTGCCGGGATTAAAGGCATGTGTCACCACTGCCTGGCTGAAAAAAACAAGTTTTATCATAGAGAAAGCTATATAAATTTTATAATTAAAATCATGTTTAGTAAAAACATTTGGGTAAATGTAGGCTCCTATGGTACAGGATTCAAATGATCCATCTTCACTTTTTCTGATGCTGAGAAAAGCTACAGCTGAGAGACCAGCAATTTCCCCTCACATCCTACTTGCATTGTGTGGCTTAAAGCAGCATGAAATCATTGATCAACTAAACCTGCTAAATGTTGCATTACAAGTAAGGTTTAGAGAAGAGGAGATAGTAAGTGCTGCTTTGTGAGGAAGGGGAAGAACTTAGGGCCCAGCTGAAGACTTTACGTAGTAAAGTGACTCGTTTACTTTACTTATTTGTTTTGTGGTACTAGGTGCTGAAACTAGGACCTCATGCAGGCTGTACCATTAGCCCTTGCTATACTGATCTGTCTTCCATTTTGAGGCAGTTTCCACTAAGTTTCCCAGACTGACTTTGAATTTCCTCTACAGTCCAGACAGTATTGGAACTTGTAATCTCCTGGCATCAGCCTTTGAGTAGCTGAGATTACAGGGTTGCAACACTAGGCGTACCTATACATATTCAATATACTAATATGCATTGTTACTTATTTCATTCACTTTTTAAAATAAACAGATAAATAACACATGTAAATAATTAAAAAGTTGGGAAAATAAGGAGCTGATAATATAGAAATATATACATTCTTTAAGGTTCAAAGATTTTCAAGTGTATGGCACAGTGAGAAGTAGAATTAAGAAATGGTAGAGGAAATAGTGATGTAATAAAGTTCCAATAATAAATCTATGATAAGCATCATAACTAGTTATGTGGTGCCAGAAAGGAGCAGAGTTAAGGAATTCTTGAAGATATTAATAATCACAGTACAAAGACAAGAGATAAAGTCCTTTTACAGAACTTTTCTTATAGGTAGGTTTACAGACAAAGGAAAAGGAAGAAAAGAGGGGATGAGAGAGATTTTCCTAGTTTTATATTATTTCCACTTACGAGGAAAAAAAGAAACCATACAATTTTCTAGAATTTGCATTCCCTTTTTGACCATGTTTAACTCATTCTGTGAAATATTGGACGTTACAACCTTCTTTTTCCCATCTTGGAAGCAGGGTAATTAAGCTCTTCTCAAGCCAAAAATGTAAGATTTTTCAGTTCTCAACTTAGCTAAGAGTCATCAAAGAATCTTATCTGCCCTGCCTTATCCAGGGTTATCTATCAAGGGCTGGCTGGCTCTTGCAGAAGACTAACTCACAGGATCGATGGCAACAGTTTCTGTTGTACTCCTCGGGGAAGGCTGTATTGCCTGTCAACAGTAATGTTGATTTCTCCATGGGTCCTCTTTTTTTAAGGAATTTACATGGTAAATATAGGTCATTATCAACAAAAAGGCCTAGCTGTCCTCTGGCCATGTAAGCAAACATTCTAAGCTGAAGCCCACATAAAGAGAAGATCTGCAGAGCCCACCCACTGACAAAGCCACAATTTAATCTCTAAGAGATGGCCAGACGCTCCGTGGTCCACGAAAAGTCAAGTTAGGAGCCTGTTCCCTGGGTCCAGTGCCTGGAACTTAATCTTCCATCTCTCAGGCTACAACTAGAAGATGTCTATCCAATTCTCAAAGGACTTGACATTGGAGAAATACGCTTTGTTATCTTAGACTTCTACCCTTTACAAAAATGCTCTTGGCATTTCCAGAATTGTGCAACACTTTATCCAATGTTCATGGCAATAGCTATTACAATTACATCACTCTTTTATAAGAAGGGCAAAGTATAGTTGTGAAATCTTATGAAGAATCTATATAATTTATAATAGATATCTCCTTCTAGGCAGATTCAGAAACCTGTTTTAAACAATATAAGAAGCAATATATTTATGTATTAACTATTTTGAGATTATCTGCATTTACAAATACTATTTGTATCAAATTCCTAAATAATCAAAAGCCATAGATGTTGCTCTCCTATTTGGCTCAAAAATTCTACGTAATCACATAGCCAAAAATTTTCTATTCCTGTATAATATTAAATGTGGGTGGTGATGGTCAGTTCTTATAAATTGTTCAAACACTTGAATATCGCAAAATACAAAATGCCATTGAGAGAATAAAATGTTTGCCAAAAACATGTTTCCAAGCACAAGATTATTTGATTCCCAGAAAAAGAACCCATTACAGTAACATTAAGGTTACAATTGTCACAAAGGAAGCCAAGATATACTCAAACAAGTTTTCTCTGAGAAGCTAGTGGGCACATCTTTAAAGCTTTACTATGTTGTGACAGCATGGTCCTTTCAGAGCCTATAATGCAAAAACTACTCACTGCTAAGTTAATACTAAAAGTTGATTTTGTAAATGGTGACATGAGACACATAATTCATTATTTATTTCACTCAGATTTACAAGTTCTGTTGAAGCCGGGCAGTGGTGGCACATGCCTTTAATCCCAGCACTTGGGAGGCAGAGGCAGGTGGATTTCTGAGTTCGAGACCAGCCTGGTATACAGAGTGAGTTCCAGGACAGCCAGGGCTACACAGAGAAACCCTGTCTCAAAAAAGAAAAAAACAAAAACAAAAACAAAAAACAAAAACAAGTTCTGTTGATTTTAATGTCCCTGTATTGACAAATAAGGACACTACATACATCTACACAAGCCATATAAATTCTATCTGTTATGTTTTGAATTTTATAATAAAAAAATAAAACTAGGGTTTTGGAACAAGCCAATGGCATTCCAGATCTACAATTACAATAACTTAATATATGCTAGACAGGATCCCATAGAAAGTAAATCCAGAATTGAAACAAGTATGATTACTTAAAAAAAGTAAAACATAAATAATTTCAAATTTTAGGGTAAATTTCAAGAAAGGGGAAAATACTAGGACATATGATATATGAAAAACTATAAATAACTTTTCACGGGTTTGTTAAACCCTCAGAGTTCAAACAGAATGTATGGGGAAGGCAAGAGAGGGAGGGAAGGGAAGACAGAGGGAGGGAGAGAGGGAGGAAAGGAGGGAGGGAACACTATGGAGTTCAGAGCTGGATACTGGACATCTTTATCTATCATTCTCTACATTTTCATTGAGACATGTTTCTCAATGGATCCGGAGATTACCATTTCTTCAGCTAGCCTGGTAGGCATGAAGTCCCAGACATCACCTTTCGCCACCTTACACATAGTACTGGAGTTATGGGTGCACACAGCCAGCCAGCCAGAGCCTTTAATGTGGGTGCTGTGAAGAACTTGGGTCTTCAAGCTAGAAGTGTGTGCTCCTCCACTGGCATATCTCCCTAGAACTTCTGAACTTTATAATAAAATGAATACTAAATTGTTGAAAACTATAATGTGCTTAATCCAAAATGAATCTGGTAAAGTCTATGGAACGTACGTAAGACATGGGACATACATGTGAGGAAGACAAGTTAGAAATAAAAGCTGGCTAGCTAGTCATCTTCTTGTTATTTAACATAAGAGACAACCAACAGATTGATGCAAAGCTATAGGAGTCATTGATAAGGAACCCTGGTAGAAGTAATAATATATTTGAGGAAGAGCCAAGGTAAGAAGGAATCAGATCAACAAAAGGAGGGAATCTGCTGCTCTCATTCTCGTGTTTTAAGGAACTTCCATCCAGCTATTGAGTCAATATTCTGGCAGACAGCTGGAACATACTGGAAGAGAGTGCATCGCTACTTTTACCCAGACAGTACCAGAAAGAAAAGCACTATAAAGAGTGTGAGTCTTCCATGATCTGTGGATGGAAGGTGCCGTCTCCTGGTCTCCGGAGCACTTTCTTCCCTTACACTAATACTCAACTGCAGTCAAATGCCAGCAAATCCTAGAGAAAATCAACTACAATGGACTGGGACTTCTCGTTGGGAATGGAGCGTTCCCTAGACCCTGCCATGCTAGCCCAATTGCTCTCCCAGTGCTGCTGCTGCTCTTCTTATCAAACACTGTGGCCTTAATCCTGGCTAGGACAATTTCTCAAGACTCCCACTCATGTCATTCATAAAACCCTCTCCTCTCTAGGCTCCTATAATGTCAAACTCCACCTTCTCATTTTTTTTTCTCTAATGCCATCTCCGTTTTTGGTATTATTCTTTAGTCTTGCTTTTCAGTGGGGAGAAGGGGCCAGGATTTTATCTTTGGTTAACTTAGCTGGCGATATACAATGAAGAAATTATTTTCTCATTAACCTGTCTCCTCTCTCTGCTTGTTACTTCCAGTCGTTCCTTCTCATTGCTGCTTCAATCCCGCCTTGTGTCTGTTTAGCTCTTGCTGTTATTTTATCCCCCTGTCTTTTGCCTTAAATCTAAACTATATCTTATCCTCCAACCAGCTAGCATGTCCTACGAGCTTTGAACCCCTATTAATGGCTGACCAATGTCCCTCATGATAAATAGTCTCAAGAATCACTGGGGGCTTGTTAAACCCTGGCTTGTTGTCTGAATCAATAGGGCTAGGAATGCAATTTCTAATTAGTCTCCAGTTGACACCATTGTTGCTCATACTAATCTGCACCTGGCACAGTCACCACGCCCACACCCCCTCCTTCATTATCATTTCTACTGTATCATATAGTGACTCTGCTGAGATGCTCAGCAACTCAGAACTGCACTCCTGCCTGGCTCTACTGTGCTTCTTACTGTCAATCCCAGCTTCCTGTGTGAGAATGAGAAGGTTTACTTCCTTGATAAAAACTTTGGCCTCCACTTGCTGAGAACATGTTAATTTCTCACAAGGTTCATAAGGTCTTTAATGATCTGTATGATGAACGTAGCCCATGTCATAGTTAAGATATGAATCGCCCTCCTCCTGAAAGGGTCACCTGTTAATGGTGTGGTCTCCAAGTCCTAGGGCTATTGAGGAGGGATTGGATTATGGGGGTGCCAAGTTCATCAAAGGATTAATCCATGCATGACCTCCTAACCAGCACACTGCATCTGGTTGGAGGGAGCATATCACCTCTGCAGGTTTCTGGAGGCAATCGGAGACCCTGGCCCTGGCTGTTTGGTAGGCTTTGGTCACCTGTCCACCCAGAGCTGAGCCATTTTGTTCCACTGTACACTGTCTCTCTGTGTTCTGTTTCACCAAGCCTGGGCCTAGAAGCAGCGCAGCCAAGGGACCATGGACTAAAGCCTGAAACCACAAGCTGACATAAGCTTATCCTCCATTAAACTGTGACTAACACCCCATTATCCATCTGGCCTACTGCAGAGGGGATACTGTGAGGATTAAATAAGATATACTTAACCTGTGCTCTTCAAACTCATCATAAGCAAAGTCTCTGAAAATCCTCAATTATTCAATGCTCAATTTTCCTCAGAATCACTGCTTCTGAAGAAAATACAAGATTGGATTCCAGATTCCTGCAAGCCTCTTGTAACATCTTATCACATGATCCATGTGTACCCTTTTTTAAAAAAAAAAAAAAATGTCTTATTTAAGACTTGTGGTTGATTCACTAACACTGAACACAAACCGGCCCAGGACACCTAACTTTCGTTAGAAGAAAGCTTGACTAACATGTTGTCTTTTTACTAAGTCCATCAAGGCCTTCTGACCCTTAGGAATGCCAACAGCATTTTAACACTAAAGTGGAAAGCCATTTTAAACAGTGAAATCACTAAGGAAATACCAAAGAAAATGTGCAAAGCGGGTTGTTTAGTAAACCACTGAAAAAATATTTCTTTACAACTTCCCTTTGTTCAAATTTACCTAGGAAAGTACATACTTGACAGAGCAAGATTTTTTACTGCATTGAACAGGTTTGCAATGACCACAAACACACCACAGAAATGTATGCACTACAATCAACTTTAGCCAGTAGGTGAGTTCACAAATACAGAATCCATGAATAACGAGGAGCTCAAAGGTACAGCACTGGTTTAGCACATACAAAAGACCCTGAGCTCGATCCTCAATATTGACTAAAAATAAAAACACCATAGAGACTATCACTCTGCTGTGATATCAACTAACAATCTGAGTGTTGACTGCGTGCATTAAGCTCTTCAGATCTTCTTTCACAGACCGATACATTTCAATCCCTCAGAGCTCCTCAGGTGGGAACGATTTATAAGCCCATTTTACAGGTGAGGAAACTAAGTCATTGAACAAGATACTTTCCCTGAGAAGAGTCACACCTGCTATACCCACCTCAATAGCAAACTTTTCACTAGCGGTTCCACTTAAGGTCTGTTATGATTACAACATGTACCCGCACAAGTCATGGATGGAAAATGTTATCCCCAAAGCAATTCTGAAAACACCCCAAGTAATGGATGGCATTTGGAGGTGATGCTTTGGAGGTTCAGTAAGACTGGCTGTTGTCACCAGAGTCCAGTGCATTAGTGGCTTTATGAGAAGAAACGAAATCTAGGCTGGCAGTTTCAGCACCCCTCACCATGTTCTACCAATACCTCCCTGCTTTCATTACTGAGAAGGTCATAGAGACATGGAAGAGCTACACCCCTGTACCTTCTAGCCTCCATCCCTGTGAACTACATAAATGTCTGGCTTCCACAAAATACCCGCCTCGTGACCTCCAGTTTTAAAAAGCATCAGCATACAAAGTAAGACAAGGTCAAACAAAGATTGTCTCTCGACCAAACTGGAACCAAGTTCCTCTGGGGCTTCACTCTCGTTGTAAAAACATTTGACCAAACACTAAGGTTTCCCAAGGCCACATCCTTAGACTTGACTCTATGCTTCCCCCTTAGTGTGACTGTGTGAGAAAATGCAAGGCTGCCAAAATCTTTTATCTGTTTCAGGAGCAGCTAAAGATAAGGCACAGTCTCTGAATTCTAAGATGGGGACGGATTGCCAGCTTCTGTCATTGCCAGCTAGCAGACAGAACAAACCACCTCTCTCCTATGCAGTGAAGAGCTCTGTGGTCATGCTCATTCTTGGACTCTCCCCAGCCTCTTCTCATCCCTTTCCCTGCTTATTCTTCCTTCAGTCCTTAAAAAAAAAAAAAAAAAAAAAAAAACTCATTCATTTCTGTGCAATCCAAAGTTGACTTCAGTTCACAGTGGAATTTCCCCCATTGTAGTCATTGCCGCTGACTAAAATCTGTCCCTAACATCCTCCTCAGTGTCTGCTTCTGCTTCACTCTGACTGTTCTCCAGCTAATTCTAGAAAAATTGGGGTTTGTCCTCCAGACAACAGCCCCACAGCCCACATCCTCTATGAGTTAATTTTCTATAACTGCTCAAAGACATGCCCTTTGCTCTGTCTCATCAGCATGGCCATCGTGTATTGATTCATTCATCAAACATTTCTCTCTGGGCTCCATCAATCTGCCAGACTCTGCGTTAGATATTGAGGAGACAAAAGAAAGTACAGACAGTGTTATCGTTATGGAGTTCCATCCCTGTACATAAGTGCAATGATTCCAGACAGAAGGCCTGAGCACAGCAGTTATAGTGTAAGGACTCCAAAGGGTTCTGGAGCAGGAGGCTTTGCACAGTGTGTAAGAGGCGGTCGAGATGAAACAATTTGGACATCTGAGGGTACACAAGGTACGTGCAAGGGAAGATGTGAAGGACAGTGGAGCCTTGAGGAAATGACTGATTTTTTACCTAGACCAAGATGAATCTGGAGGAAAGACAGGGAGAGATAAGGCCAAGAGGGCAACGACAGGAGGGAGACTTGGTATGTCAAACTCACAGGCCTGAAACCTTTTAGAGACACAGTGAACAGCCCCCTTGAGTAAGTCTAAGCAGATATCAGGGGTAAACAAGTTTGGGTTTTCAGAAAGATTACTCCGGGGCAGCGTGCAGGAAGAGATTAGCAGGGGTCAAGATGGGAAGGAAGGGGATCCATAAGGAGACTGTGGCTCTAATCCAGATAACAATGGGTATCTGGGCTCAATCATTGCCCAGTGGCATGCCCTGGGCCAGAGGCCACCAGCAAAGGTCAGATCTTCACAAGAGGAGTAAGTTAAGCTGCCTGTCAAGTCAGCTGGACATGAGTCACCCTAATGCCAAGTTCACTTCCAGTTCTGCATCTCTGACTCTGTTCCAGCCGCAATGCCCTTCGTCCTATACTTGTGCAAATCAAGTCAATCAGGAAATTACCTTCCTAAGAAACTCTTCTTCTAAATTTACAATCTCTCTCCAACTTTTCATTTCTTTAATCACTCCAGGACTCTACCATATACATTAAACATCTTGGCAGTTACACTGTATCTTGTAAGTTGGTATGTAGCTACGGAAAAGATACTATCCTATAACTGAAATGACAACTTCTTCTTTGTTGTTGTCATTCTTTTAAAATATATATTATTCTTATTTTTTTAATTGAAATTGCAACTCCCACTTTAGTAAACCAGCATAATTCCTAACTACCTTTGTAGACATTTGTCCTTTTGTACCGACAGAGAAGTGTAGGTCTCACCTCTCATCCAGGAAACATCTCACAGCAGATGGAAATCATTACAGAAAACCACAACCAACCAAATGCAGAGGACAAGCGACTCAGGGGTGCTCAGCAATAACTGATACATCCATAACACAACTCCCACAACTAATGCTTAACGATCTTAGCAGAAGAGGGGGCAGAAAGATAGGAGAAAGCTAGAGGAACTGGGAATTTGCTTTGAGAATTCATCCCTTAGAAATATCAGTGAAGCTACACTCACATAGCCTCATGAACATGGCGGCCTAAACAGTACCCAAACAAAGACAACACCAATAGACATGTTTATATGAAGGGGTCATATTGCCTTATAAAAGTTTTTACATGGTTTTTTTTTTTCTGTCTTCTATAAGCGTCCTAGTGCACAGCAGATCAGAAGATGTTAAATCATGGTCAAAGCCTCCTTTAATAAGCAAGGCATTCTCCTCAGCTACTATTCCATCAGATTAGCTTTGTATCCTGTCTCCCATATAAATGGTACATGGCACGCACTGATCTTACACCATCTAAAACTCGACAGAGCAAAGCTGTTGACTCCAGTGTAGCTCTAAGCCCTTGCCACTCAGGAGGAAAACAAAATACTATGTGGCATCCATTTCTTTCTCCACGTCCTAAACACACATTCTAACTGCTTCCCAGATGTTGACTGCTTCTCGTTTTTTAAAAACCAATACATAAGAGCTGGGCCTGGGAGCATACACCTTTAATCCCTTGAGAGGCAGCCGCAGATGGGTCTCTACGGACCTGCGGCCAGCCTGATCTATATAGTGAGCTGCAGGCTAGACAGTGGTACACAGTCAGACTCTGCCTCAAAACAAGGAAAACCTGATGAGTGTCTCCTCCTTTTTTTTTTTTTTTTTTTTTTTTTTTTTTTTTTTTTTTTTTTTTTTTTTTTTTTTTTTTGATGTTAAAATACCTACACTGATGCCCTTGGGGTGTCTATAAAACAAAAATGCTCTTTCCTGAAAAGTTGTGTCTTCCCTGGTACGTGGTGGGGTAAATTCTCTCTCTCTCCAGGGTTTCCAGTTTTGTGTCTACATCTCCGCCAGGGAGCACCTGTGCTTCTCCTCTTCCTGACTACCTGCACCTCCTGGGACCCACTATCTAAACACTGCTAACATGTTTATCGAGTACCTAAAATGATCATAAACTGAGTTCAGCCTAAAAGATAGCTGTCCCACGCTTTCTGAATTAGTTCTCTTCGCCTTTAGGCCTACTTTTCTTAACCTGGTTTTATTGTGGTCATTCATTCATCATTGGTACCAGTTATAAATAAAAACCTTATGAAGTCGTAAGTAACAAATATTAACTGGTAGGGAGCCAATTTTTAATTGGCTGGTATTATCAATCTTACCAAGCACTAGAGTTTTCAAAAAAATATAATTTTATTTCAACTGCTTATTTACATTAGAAAGCAGGTAAACCCCATTAAAAAATGGGGTACAGAGCTAAACAAAGAATTCTCAATCGAGGAACACTGAATGGCTGA
>NW_022196891.1:71695062-71737631 GCF_008632895.1 Mastomys coucha | reverse complement strand
CCAGGGCCAGAAAGTGGGAGAGGGCGGGGTGGCAGGCATGGGGAGTGGGGAGGCAACAGGGGTTTGTTCTTGTTTGTTTGTTTTGTTTTTTGGAGGGGAAACTGGGAATTGAGAAATTCGCATGTAAATAAAGAAAATATCTAAAATAAAAATAAATAAATAAAATTAACTTACATAGAATGTAGTACTACTACATATCATAAAATGAAAAAAAAAAAAAAGAAAGCAGGTAAAATATTTACGAAAATGTTGCAAAATAAAAATTATGTTTAGAATTCCAAAAGCCAAAGTAAAAAGTACCTGTAAGTCCAGGGAATCCAGTGATGGCTTCTGGTCTCTGTCAATGCTTGCACACATATGGATGCACACATATGGATGCACATACCTGTGCTCGCACACACACACACACACACACACACACACACACACACACACAAGTAGAAATAAATCCTTTGAAACCCAACTGTGTGAGAAACACGCCAGAAAACCAATCGTAAGTCAAAAAAAGAGTATTTCTAGAGAAAATGACTGATGTTTATCTGTTTCTATGCTTACAGGGTGTCAAAGGGGTTTCCTGTGTACATTGTAGCTTAAATACCACACCGTATTTGTTAAAGGTGAAATGTTCTATTTTAACATCGTCTTCTTCCTTCCATACCAGCATGCGAGTCCTCACACTGCAAAAGCCCTTCAGTGGTGATGTGCTGTTTCTAGGGATGTGGGATGCTGAGAATTATTACCTACAGAGCAGAGTAACACTCAAAATTCATTCAACAAATTCCATATAGTTTCAGTGGAGAGTACAGGCACCTGAAGACACGACACGTGAGGAAGGCAATAGAGGCCTGGCTAAACAGTTCTGAATATTCTCTCTTCTAGTCTCAGAATAATGTAGCAGTACAGGATAGGAGAACAAAACACTTCTGCTCATCACCCACACACAACCGGCCAGGAGCGGTATTTTCCTGCTGTGGTGGTAACTTACACAGGTGCAGAACTGCCCTCTTGTGACCAAGATGCAAACTGCAAAGAGTTTCATCCGCAAAAATATGTTAGTTCCCACACTAAAATTAATAAATACAATCTAACACAAAGTTTTAGTAAAAGTTCAAAAGTAAGAGACGAAAGTGTATTTCTTCTCTGTCTCTGTCTCTACTATAGGCTTCTCTGTCTCTACTATAGACATCCCACTCTCATAAAAGGTGTAGTTTAAAAATAACAGAATAGGGCTGGTGAGATGGCTCAGTGGGTAAGAGCACCAAATGCTCTTCCGAAGGTCCTCAGTTCAAATTCCAGCAACCCCATGGTGGTTCACAACCACCCATATGACTCCTTCTTCTGGTGTGTCTGAAGACAGCTACAGTGTACTTACTTATAATAATAAATAAATCTTTGGCGAGCAGAGGTCCTAAAAGTCAATTCCCAACAATCAGAAGGAGGCTCGCAACTATCTGTACAGCTACGGTGTGTACTCATATTCATAAAATAAATAAACAAATCTTTAAAAAAAATAATAGAATAACTTTTACAATGAAATGATGAAATAATGAAATGATATTTGGAGACGCCAACAGCAACTCCCTAAAGCTACAAGACCTGTAGCATGCATGCTGTGAACACAGGTAATTCTCACAGACCCTATGATGGGCCGACTTTTATGTGGATAATGCTCAGGTGACTCTTTTGTACCATCTCATCGGTGGTAGGTAACATGGTGGATATTGTAACGTATTACTGTAAGGACTACACAGGTCGAAGAAGAAGCTCCTGAGTGCTCAGCCTAGGTCCTCTGCAAAGAGCAGCAAAAGTTGTGAAATGCTCTCGTGTGTATCTCCAGCCCCAGTGTGAGGGTTGGTTTGCTTGCCATTGCCAGTTTTACTTGTCCGTGATCATCAGTTTAGCTTTCTTTCTCTGGTTCACCATAAACGAATTATTGCAGCTAATTAAAGAACCACGGGCTGAGCCCACCAGGCATTTCTAACGCACCCAGGTCAATACAGGTCTCTCCTCAGAAAACAAAACAAAACAAAAACAAAAACACACCAACAAACAGGAAGCTAGGAAGTTATTATGACTCTGTCCTCAAAAAGAAATATAATTCTGAACAAACAAACAAACAAAAAGCTCATCTAGCTGGTATTGTGTACAGAACCTGGAGATTGTTCAATTCTGCACTAACCTCACAACCCCATCTCACTTCCAGGAGGAGCACAACTTTGATGTAACCATAAGCATATTTTAAAACAGAGTCTCCATCTTCACTTTGAAGATTTCTCAAATGTCAGCAATTCTTGAGTTCAGATGGGAGAACATCATGTCCTCCATAATCTACACATGTCAATACACATTACCCAGAAACCAAGATAGGTTTAGAATTCAAGTAAGATTCCTCTCATTTTCCATAGGCCAGACTCAATAGGACAGAATGAGTCTCATTTCTGTTAGCATACAATGTAGACTAGCTAATTTTCTCATGCAGTATGAAACCATTCTTAAAAGCATAGTTGGGAATAATTGTAAGTAAGTTCAACAATTCCTTGTATATTCAAAAAATTAACTGCTATCCATAGTCAATGCTCTATGAAATGTTTCTTTTCTGGACATTTCCAGTAATTTATTTCTGTGTGTATGTGAATGATTGCACAGTGCTGTGGAGCATGTGTGTGCAGGTGGATGCATATAGGGGCCATAAGTCCACATCAGATGTCTTCCTTAATTACTCTCTGCCTTTTTTGGGTGTCTTATGGAAGCTTGAACTCACCAATTTGACTATGCCAAGTGAGTTTCCAGGCTCTATCTGTCTCTGCCTCCTGGGGACAGGGATTACAGATAGAGGTAGTAATAGATGAAAGGCTCTGAATAGATACCATCAAATGTCCCATCCTCTGAAGCAATTTAAGAGTTGTAATGGCTCCATGACACAGTTATTGCCAACCATGCACAAAGGCCTTGTTCCCAACCACAGCAGGATGGAAAGGTGTCTAACTAGACATTAGACAGGCCATGCCAAAATCATTTTAAAGAGTACTTCTAGGATGTACTTAGATACATCATTGCACAAACACGGCCTGGAGTTTTGTTGAAGACAGCAAATGCTGGCACCAACCCTCCAGTTCGATATAGAATAATATATAGATCTGCAAGGCTAATCCTGGGTTCTATTTGAAGGCTGATTGGGATTGCAAACTGTAAATGAAAACAAGTGTTTCCCTTCGCCCCAGTGGATTCCCCTGTAAGCTAATACCGGGGCAGCCCAGCCATCTGTGCAGATAGGAATGTCAACCACAATTCTATCACTGTTTTAAGGTGAATTACAGAAATGGGGATTTGGCACCCTAATAACGCCCTCTTACCTGCTGGACACTGTTTGAGCATTTTTTCGGGCTTTCCAAGACAGAGGACTGAGGTTCTGGAGTGGAAAGAAGCAGACAGTTAATACCTTAAAGAGCAAAATTGCCCATCTTCTCAGCTAAAAGCTAAAAGTCCTACTAGATCTAAATCCTTCACGGTGTATAGCAAGAATAACCAGTCTTCTTCTCTAGTTCGATTAGCACAACGTGAGAACGTGACTGTTTTCATAAACATGTGATGACACTTGTATAGTTGGCTATTTTATACATAGGATGGGCTCTGTGCTCTGTTCTGTATGTCAGTCTTAATGACTTTTCTCAATTGTTCTTTATTCCCCTCCCCCAGAAGTCCCTGCTTATAAGTTTTCAACTGTATTATTCACTTAGTGAAAGATCATACATAATAGGATCACCTCAGTCTGGACGTACAGGATTTTTAAAGGCTTTAAATACCAACCAATTCAGTTCTGATTTTGGTAAGGGATGACAAATACTGCCACCAAGAGGCGGGAGTAAGAATGGATTCTGAAGGGATTTTTCTGCCTTCGGTCTTCCTAGCCATTTATTGGAAATACATTAGGAAAAAAAAGTCTAGAGATTCAGTTGTTGCAGTTGTTGTTGTTGTTGCTGCTGCTGCTGCTGCTGTTTAAGCTGGAGGGAAGTATCTTCTAAGTGAAGCTAATGTGAAAATTTAGGAATATAAACATAAAGTCTCACATCCATCCTCTGCCTGTTAGCGATGTGCAGCCCATTCAGTGGTAAGATGAATGAATGAGTTTAAGTCTTGGCTATTTGGGACAGCTGTGTATCGTAGACATTGAGAATAACATAGAGCAGTCACTGTCCGTTAGTGTCATCACTGATGCATGCAATGGTGTTACAGAAAAAATTGTACAGAGTTTGAAGAGCATGATGCATTAGAAGCTGCCTTTAAAGTTTTCTTTGTACCCAGATGAGCATCACGGCCTCCATCTAGGCTCTCCGGCCCTGTGTCATCTGCCTGTGAGTCTCACCTCTGTAAACACCCCACACCATTGCCACTAGCTCACTATGCTCCAACCCACATGGCCATCTTCTAAGATGAAACATACACTCTTCTACCCTTCCATGGCGCCTCAAAGGCCACAGCGGCTGCTGTCTCCAGTTTCCTGATACCTGCGGTGTCACCCTTCCTTGATGGCTTGGACCCTTCTCTGAGAATTTTGCTCAGACCTCCCTGTATGTTCTGTTATAATTGTGTCCTCCTACCACCCCAGGACTTCTGATCCCTAGCCCTTTTGTGTTGCATAGGCTAGATCCTCACACCCAACATTTCACATTTCACAGTTCACCATTTTGCTACTTATCGATTACTCCATCTTATCTTTTGGAAACAAGAAGTTTCCCCCCAAAGACTTATGTTTTCAATGCTTTGATTTCAAGTTGGTGATGTTATTGAGAGGTTGGGAGAACTTTAGAAGATGAGGCAGAGTGGGTCACTTTGAGCATCCCTTAAAGGGAATAATGAGACCCTATACCTCACCGTTCTCTGCTTCCCAGGGGTTAAAAGTGCTCTGATTCACTATGGACCACTCCACCGCCTACCCACAATGCACTGCCTCACCACAGATCCAAGATCGTGGAACCAAGTCACCAAAAGTAGAAACCTTTGAGATCATGAAGCAAAATAACTTTTCATCCTTTAATTTGATTTTTATCAGGTGCTTTCGATAATAATGAAAACCAAGTAATACACTCTGCCACAACATTCACCCCATGGGAGCAGGTCCTTTGGTCAGATGTTTCCTCCTGTTGTGACGGAGAACAGTACTTGCCAACAGTACGTGTTTAAAATAGTCCAGAGTGAATATGAGAATGAAAAAAAAAAAAATGAAGCCTTGTATCAAGAAAAAGGAGAGCAGTAACCTTATAAAGTGTCCTTAGGAGGTAGCATAGAGCAGCCTGCTATCCAGGTTTTTCCTGTCCTTCATTTACAATTGTAAAAACAAACCCCAGAAGATAGCACAAACCAGCACATCCGTCCTGTGAGCAGGGGTAGGGGCTAGAATATAAGTAGGTGCCTTTAAAATGGAACCATGATCCCAGACAGCGTTATTTCAGCAGGCTAATCAAAAGCGGGTATTCTCCTTGTGCTGAACTTAACACCAGGGTCATCTCCATTTAAACAGAGATCTTTTGCTTGAACACTAACCAACACTTAATAAAGCAAACCCCAAATATACTTCCATCTTCTGCACTTCCACTCAGAGACCCACAAACAAGTCCTGGCTTAGAAGACATGAAAACAGGGGTCTTTTCTTCTGGCTACTTAAATAGTACAGTAAAATCGCCTACTCACCCTCCAGGATTTTTCTTTGCTTGTTTCCACATCAGAGAT
Source organism: Mastomys coucha (assembly GCF_008632895.1). Classification (NCBI taxonomy): domain Eukaryota; kingdom Metazoa; phylum Chordata; class Mammalia; order Rodentia; family Muridae; genus Mastomys; species Mastomys coucha. The sequence continues at coordinate 71,731,904 of NW_022196891.1, read as the reverse complement.
ATACACAAGGATCCCTAGCTTCTCTCTCTTTCCCTCTCTGTGTTTTTCCTCTGTTTCTCTGTTTCCCTCTCTCTCCCTTCTCTTACCCCCCTCTCCCTCCCTCCCTCCTTTCTTCTCTCCCTACAGTTTTAAACCTCAGAAACTGTCAGGCTCAGGTCTTCAGTGCCACCAAGGGAGCTCACCTGAACAATATGATCAGGAAACTCTGTATTAGCACGATTATCAGTGGGATTCTGTGAACCTCTACACTCAGATCCTCAGCTCCCCTCCATCTTACTCAGCAGTTGCCTAGATCAGGTTCAAATTCCGCCCCCCACACCCCCATCGCCATCGCCATCCTTTTTATTGATCCCTTTTGTCAAACTGTATTAAAACATCAAAGAAAAATTCACATCTCAAAACCCTCTGCAAAATCATAAGTTAGGATGCAGGAATCCAAGGGGGTCTGGTGCGAAGTACAAACGAATTAACTCCACTGAGAAGTAAAGTGAAAATAAGTCAGAACAGCCAAGAGAACAACATGGTATAAACATGGGAAAGAAGGAAAATGCTACAACAGAAGAGAGAGAAAAATGGAAGGAAAAAGAGGGAAACAGTCACAAATAACAAAGGTGCCATTCAGTAGGGAGGAAATGATACCATGCTAAAAGCAAATAGTAGGCTTGTGAGTGACCCTCACTCAAGACCCCCTCACTGGGCAGGTGGATTGGAGAAAATGACTCAGTTCAAGCTTCTATGTAGCTTCCTCAGAACACAACTGTTCCTTATATAAAGTGGTTAGACCCGTTTTCCACCTTTCCCTCAACCTAAGAACCAAAGACACTTTTCATAATCGCTTTCAACCAGCTCTGAGACTAGAGGGTTCTCCCTCAAATACCAGAATTTTTAAAAAGTCAACCCAATGAGGACACTGTGAGGGGACACTCAAAACCGCCACCACCAGTCCAAAAATACAAAATATCCCTCCTAAAAATGAAATCGATATTCTTAAGAAGTTTTACATTCTAAGTAATAGGGGCAGAGTTAGAATTCCCTGAATGACATCTTCCTTACTGACATACATCAGCTCAGTTCAAATCTAGTTAATTTAAGAGACAGATGATTTACTGGGTAGAGTTTAAGCTGTGTGCATTATGATTAGAGTCTCATACATGGTAGCTGCTTTTAATTCTGATATAGTGTGTCAACAGAAGATATCTATTCTCGGAACCCAGGACTCCATCTCCACACCAACGCACCACGCACATGAGTTCACACAAGCACGCATGCATATGCCCCCCCCCACACACACACACATAAATACTCAGAAACACAATCCATCCTTCTATCTCTAGATTGTGTGTCAGGGAGACTGAGAACAGCCATCTCATTCTTGGTACTCCTGCGTTAGCTGAACAGTATAAAAGAATTTGTACAAAACAGAAATGGGTCAGCAATACCATATTGCCATACATCACACAAAATTTGTCTGGAAATTTTTGTTTTTATTTATGTGTGCATGCATCTATCTGGTCTTGTAAATGGCACTGTGTGTCAGTGTCCATGGAAAACAGAGAAAGGTATTGTACACCCTGGACCTGGAGAGGACAGGTACTCATGGGCTGTTGAATACTAAACTTGGGAAGAAGAACAGCAAGCATTCACTCTTCACCACTTGGCCATTTCCCCAGATCTTCAAATTCCTCCTTCTTGGGGAGCCATAAGAGACATATGTTCTGTATACTGGGGCTAGAGAATGTTTGCTTCCCTAAGCAACTGTTGCTTTCAAGGTCATGGCAATTGAGGATGTCCCACAATTGCTCATGCTTCCCTTTCCAACTTTGAAATTAAGGAATACATTTGCGAATACCTTACAATATTGCAGATTCTTCTTAGGCACACTGCAGCAAGCTAATCTAACTCCGATTCATTTTATTACTTCATCCTAATTTTCTTTTCATTTGATCCATCTCCCTTTGGGATCCTTTCCTGCACCTTAGGTATTCAGAAGCTGCTAAAATGTTTTCTTAAAGATACAATTCATTCAGCCAGAAAATAAATATCGTTTGGAGGATCTACACAGAATGAGTTTCTACTAGAATTCTCACCCTATACATGAAGAAACACAGAGAATCAAACACACACACACACACACACACACACACACACACAGACTTGCATATACATACAGATAGACAAACATGAACACACATTTGCATGAATGGACACACACAATCTCACATACACGAACAGACAGACAGCATGTATGTACACACACACACACACACACACACATACACAAACACACACAGACATTTTTCGTTTTGTTTTTATATTGCCCCAGCATTTTCTGTGCCTGTACTGCTCCTTAATCAGTCCCGTACTTGGTGTCTTGGCCACTCTCATTGTCATGGACAGTGAAAGACTTGGGTGAAGTGTGAATGTTCAAGTCCATCCTTAAAAGTGTTCATTTCTCTTCTGTCCACTGTGAAGACAAACTTTCAATCTAATTAATTCTATGATTATGTATAAATCAATTTAATAACAAACTATGCATTTTATATTACATTTTTATTAATTTTTCTTTAGTTACCACATACAATAGTGGGCTTCATTAAGATAATATATAGTTTTATTCTCCTGTCCAACCTTACCATCGCTCCTGAAGGAGATTCTCCTCAGGAGTTTCCTGTCTGCACTCTTGCATGCATATATGCACACATACACATACATGCACGCACGCACGCACACACACACACACACACACACACATTCTACATGAGAAAAAATTTGCTTTCCCTTCCCCATTAACCAGTATTGTCCCCCATCAACAGTACCTTTTCTTTCAATAAACATTTCTCCATCTTCGTTCATGTCCCCCATATATGTGTACATTTATCATATACGTTAAATGTAGATTTCATGTATGAGTGAAAATAAGTAATGCTTGTCTCAAGTCTAGTGTCTGCCTCCCATGATCACTGCTTCTGTCCATTCACTACAAAGCACCTCATTTCATCCTTCATTATGTAAATAAATAAAATATCATCCTAAATATAATTTTCTCTATTTAACTCAACTACTGGGGCTCATCTAGTCTAGCTGCTCAACGTGGCTATTGTGAATGTCACAGCACTGGATGTGGATAGACACTTATGCATGTGCTATGCTGACTTTGATCCGTTTTGATACACACTAGGGATAGTATAGCTAGATCACATGGAAGTTCTGTTTGGAGAGATTTAAGTAGTCTAGCCAGGACTGTCCATAGTCACAGGGCTTTTATTCATTCACACAACAGTGTGTAATGTTTCCATTTTCACTACAGCTTCACTCCTATTTATTAATTTTTCTTTTCTTTTTATTTTTTTAAGTGCAAGAAATGTCTTTATTTATTCTTTTGAAATAATAATAATAAAAAAAAATTAGACCAGAAGCTTAAAGACCTGAACCTTAGAGCCTAACCAAAGTTATTCGATCATTAATAGGAGGAGAGGAGAGGACCTCAGCCCTGTGAAGGTTCTGTGCCCCAGTGTAGGGGAATGCCAGGCCAATAAGTGGGAGAGGGTGGGGTGGCAGGCATGGGGAGAGGGGAGGCAACAGGGGTTTGTTCTTGTTGTTTTTGTTTGTTCGTTTGTTTGTTTTTTGGAGGGGAAACTGGGAAAGGAGAAATTTACATGTAAATAAAGAAAATATCTAAAAAAAAAAAAGAAAAGAAAAAAGAGAAAGATGGACACCCACTCTAAGCCCAGACTAATTGTCCAGCTCTGAGCATGGGGTAACATTCAGGTTCAAGATTACTTGTCTCTAGCTCACCTGTCTTACCATCTGCTTGCTTACTCAAATTTTCAAATTTGCCAAACATGAGCCTCCCACTTCATTAGAACTATGAATGACCTTTAAGTCCTCATCATGCTTCTCATTGTGAGTCTAAGGCTAGGTAGGGTTCACATGGTGCCATACAATTTGATATATGAGGATGTCAAAGCTCAAAGACAGATATAAACCAGAGAATTAAGACCCTGGAGCTAAACAACTCCCATTTCTGTCCTTCTTGGGCATTGGCTGGCTCTATGAACTAAGTCCTTAGCAATGAAGGCAATTATAATAAAATAAGAGAAGCTACTTCATTGAGGTGTTGAAGAAAAAAATAAATTCTCATTCGTAAGGCACCACCAAGACCATACCTATCACATAATGAAACTGACTAGTTATTGCTACGTCTCATTCTGCTTATTGCTATCGCCCGAGCTGCAAACTGAATAACTTTGGTTAGGCTCTAAGGTTCAGGTCTTTAAGCTTAATTTTTATTTTCATGAATTTTGCCATTCTGATTGAGAAGAAACAATAATAGTGTAGTTTCATGTGTATCTCTGTAACTCTCCTGGCGTGAGGGCTGATTCTTCAGACCTTGCCTGCCTCTCATAACCACACTTCTCTGCCCACCTCCTGCTATTTGCCATGCCTCTCTCCTGGTTCCAGTTACATCGGAAGTCCCGCCTCTACAGAGACCAAAGAAGCTGCTGATTGGGCCCGCATGCTGATGAACTTGGGGGAGGGGTTTTGCCTCACCTATTCTACCTGTTGGCTTGTAACAAAGAATTCATTAAATGCAAGATGGTGGGTGACCATACCTCTTGAATGCTGTCTAATTTTTAAGGTGCCTTCCATGTGGGTAAGATTAATTATGGCTAGCCAATTTTCTCCTAACTCCATATTTCCAGAAAACCCTTCCCTATGGTTACAGCTGGACGGTAACATATCTCCCTATAGCTGAAGATTTTTTCATCTATAAATCCTATTTTAAAGGTTGTTCAATTCATTTGCCATCAAGTGGATGGATGGTTTGTTTTATTTCAATTTTGTTTAAATTTCTTCTTGATTTCTTCAAATATGACCATTCAGGATTATATTACTTCATCTTTATGTACTAGTGTTCAAATTTTCTGTTGCAGAGGATTTCCAGTTTAATATAATAATTTGATAGCACAATAAATTGTTACAACTATGTTTACTTGTTAAGTCTTGGGCTTTGAATACTAAGACATGATAGACTATAGATAACATGTCGCAAGATAATGAAAATAATTTGGATTATTCAGCTGTCAAACTTTTTAGATGTCTATTAAGACAATCTAATTTATGATATAATTTATCTCTTTCCTGGAGTTTGTCTAGATCATCACACTATTGATGGTGCTGGGGTGTTAAATAAAACATTATTTTTTAAATTGATTTAAATTTTATTGCATTATGATGAGAAAAGATACATAATTTCAGTTTATCTAAATGTTAACATTTAAAAACATTTTAAGTAAACAGAATTACATCACATTCTTCTTTCCCTTTTGTACCCCATCTCCTCCCAGAGACCCCTCCCTTCAATACCTTTTATTATTTTGTCAAATTCTTTAAAATTTATAAAATATTGCAACAATAAAAATGAGTAGTATAAAAGTTGTTTGATATAAAATAATCAATTAAACAATCTTATGTAAATGCTTGTCTACAGCAATATTGAAAATACATGTTTTTCTCAATATAAATTTTAAATAACTCCAAACATATTAGCTGTATATTTTAAAATAATACATCACTACTAGTTTTGTTAATGAACATAAATAGATAAAGTCTTTTTGTTTGCTTGTTTCTTTTGTTTTTAGTAGAGTTTAAAATCTAGGCTCTTACTGTAGTACAAGCCCAAAATAAGAACAATTTTTAGACATTGGAGTTCATTGTAATAAGGCCCCTTATTACAATGCCCCTCACATCACCAATGCCCCTCACATCACCAAAGGATTTTACCTCCCTGGTAACTAAGCTAAGAGTTGACAGTTCTGCTGTGCCTTTCCTGCTCTGGTCAAAGCTATTTGACTAGAGTGACTTTCTCCATTCTCAGCCTACAGAGAACAGGTTACATTCATTTAAGAAATGGTGTGTGTATCAAGATGGTCTATCCAAAATGGTGTGTGTATTAAGATGGTCTATCCATGAAGTCATTCACCAACTGTTTCATGAACAATGGCTCTGCTTGGAGGGTGGTGCAGACATTAGGTGAGGGTAAAAATCTGGTTCATTGGCTGTGATGATTTTGAAAAGCATTCATCTCAGAGAAAGAGTAACTTATAAAGTCCTCTTATTTAAAACTGATACAATAGTCACAAACATCAAGCAAAGCATTCAGTCCCACTCTTTGTTGTTCTCTTACAAGCCACCTCCCAAGTTAATTGTCTATGTTTCTTTTGGCTGTATATATAATTCTGAAATATGTAAGCTGTTCTAAAAACCATAGTATAGTGTAAAAATATCAAATAAACAATCCTACAAATAGCAAGACTGAGATAGGAGAAACATGATTTCAAGACCATAATGTTGTACACAGCAAGACACTGTCAGGTACAAACAAGCAGAAAGTGTATATGGATTGTACAATATTGGACCTATTTCTCCAATTACCAAATTAGAGAGACCACCAGATGATAACCAACAAATTTTCAATTCCTCATACTTTTGAATTTGAATCAATTAGGATAAGTTGGTAATATTAATTTTCATATTAAGAGATATTAAGACAAAGTAATTGTTACTTCCTGTTATTTTTGTTGTTAAAGTTGGAATTATGTTTGTGTGGGTTTGTTGAAGGGTTACTGTCTTGCTTCTTCTAGGGTGTAGTTTTACTCCTTATGTTGGTGTTTTCCTTCTATTATCCTTTGTAGGGCTTGCTTTTCCAGTGGGATGGTGTGTTCAGTACTTGCTATGGTGGGAGACTTGGGTTCTGATGATGCCAAGTAATCTTGGTTTCTGTTGCTTATGTTCTTATGTTTGCCTCCTGCCATCTGGTTATCTCTAGTGCTACCTGCCCTGGCTAAATCAGACTGGGGTCTGTCCTTCCTATGATTCTTGTTATGTCAGAACTCCTCAGAGTCAAGCTGTCTCTATGATCCTGTGATTCTGGAGTCCTGTGATCCTGGGCTAATTAGAGTGCCTGGGAGTACAGCTTCCTCTGGGAATTATAAGACTCACTGCAGAATTTGCACCCAAGGTCTGCTCAGGGCACCAGCCTAGACAGACTGGATGGAACTAGTGCCACTGATCTAGTGGAGTTCCTCTTTTCCTGAGTCCCACTGGTCCCAGTTACTCTAGGTGTTGGGACAGATGTTGTATCCTCCTCAACTCTGATCCTTAAGATCCTGGGCATGTCAGAGCTTCTGGGAGTGGAGCTTCCTCTGGGTGTTGTGGGACTGGCTGCAGAGTTTGCCAAACATTATTATTTTACCTGGCTCTGTTTGAAACTTTAGTGATCCTTTTATGAAATTCAGTGTATCAAAGTTTAGAATTTGTAATTGTTCCCTTTACTCATATGTAGTCACTTTGAAAACTGTGACTTATTCTGCCTTCACTTCTATTTCCTCTGACCTAAGAAGAGCTACACATATTTAGAGATAGATTTCCACCCTTTTAACTTCCAGCTTCTTCATGTATTTTGCCAGTGTTCCTGTCAACAACAACAACAACAACAACAAAACAATAACAGCAAAACAGTCAGAGGTTTGTTTTAATTCAACCCACATCCTGTCTTTTAACTAGAGAACTAAGTCCATTTATGTTTATTGTCTAGAAGGGTTTGGTGCTTCTCAGAATTATGTTGTGTGTTTCACTGGTTTATTCAAATATGTTTGTTCTTTCCTTTCATGCTTCCTCACACTAGAGGTTTGGATAAATATGATTCTTTCTCACTTCCCCTTTGTTCATCTGTCTGTATTTTACCATTTATTATTTCCTGTGCTCTTATGACTGAGACCATTTTCTTCATCAGCTCCATGCTGTATTGCTTTGTGTTGGATTAGTAATCATGAATTGCATTAATTTTTATGTATCTTACAAGGTTTCTTTATATTCATTGATTTTTAAAGGATAGCTCCGTGGGATATAATAATCTTGATTGGTTGGCAGTTATTTGCTTTCACAGCTTGAACTAAATAATTGAATTCAATTCTTTCCTGGCCTTTGGTTATTCTTTTTTTATTGGTTATTTTATTTATTTACACCTCAAATGTTATCCCCTTCCCAGTTTCCCCTCCACAAAACCTATCCCTTCCCCACTCCCTACTGTCTGTATGTAGGTGCTTTCATACCTGCCCACCCATTCCCATCTCATCAAGGGGCTCCCCTCCCATTGATGCCATGTAATGTCATCCTCTGCAACATATCCACCTGGAGCCATGGGTCCCCATATATACTCCTTGGTTGGTGGTTTAGTCTCTGGGAGCTTTGGGGGGGGGGTCTAGTTGGTTGGTATTGTTGTTCTTCCTATGGAATTGCAAAACCTTTCAGCTTTGGTTATTCTAATGCATATTTCTTTGAGATTTAGACATTTTGTCTTATAGCTTGTAATAGCATTACTTTGTTCTCTGATCATAGTATTTACCAACTAGTATGTTGTTGAGAGGTTCTCTGTTCAGCCATGTCTACTTGGGGCTCTAACTTCTTATTGTGCCTAGATGTCCATTTCTTTCCATAGATCTGGGGATTTTCCCCTGTAATGTCGCTGAGTGTATTTTCCATGTCTGGTACTTTTGATCTCATCTCTTTGTTCTACTTCATAACTTTTTAAATTTGTGTCTTTAACAGGGACATGAATGAAAAGGGAATGAAAAGTGAAAATGAAGAGAAACATGAGAAAGGTCCCAGAGTTCCTGAAAGTCACTATAGTTTCTAGTCCCCTTTATTCTTTGTTGACATTGAAATGTTACATTTTCTTGACTTTGTCTTGTGGCCCCTTTTTTCTTCTGACTGACCTAGTGATGCATTCCACTGTGATCTTCATTTATCAACATCTTCATTGCCTACATTTGTTTTGTCTAGTTGGGTTTTTTGTTTGTTTGTTGTTTTAGTTTCAATGTCCTTATTGAATGTCTCAGTCACATTCTTAGTATTTTTGTCTACATTACAAATATCCTTGCCCAACCTCTAGATTGGTTTCTCATCATGTTCATATGCTCATTTTTATCTTATTTAATTTTGTTGAGTTTTATGCCTTTTAAGTTTGTTGATTTTTATAAGGAGACCTTTGATTTTTTTTGTTTAGAATTTCAGCCATTTTGCATCTTTAGACACAGTAACCAAGGAGTTATATATATTCTGGAAATATATTGCCTTGACTTTTCTTAATGCTTCTTGGGTTTATGTGCTAGAATTTATAGTTCAGCTAACTTCACTTATAAAACTTCCCATCAACAGCTTTTCCTCCAGGGCTTACACATCAGTGCCATTCAGATATGAAAGAGCAAACTTCTTTAATAGATACAACACCAAACCAAAGAGGATCTTTAAATACATTTTAAAATGATGAAATCTAACCACTGTAACACTGTAACAAAGTTAGCCAAAAGAAAAATATTCAAATAAGCTCTACAGGAAAAGATAAAGGGTATAAAAAGTGGAAATGAAGAACGACATGAGAAAGGCCAAACATGAGTCGATTTGCTTCCTGACGATGCTTCCGTCTACCAATAGTACTTGGCCATACCATGCCCTCACTTCTTTCCCAACAAGAATTAATGCTTCTGTGATGCCTCCTGCACTCTTCACAAGATCACTTTATAGACTGTGAGTCTCTCCCTCTCAGACAATAACAATAGCACAAGGGGGAGGAAAGAAGCCAAAGGACTAAAGGGAACCTGCGCTTTCACTATTGAGGAGGCTGCGCTTTCACTATTGAGGAGGCTGCGCTTTCACTATTGAGGAGGCGTAACAGTCTTCCTCTTGGCCCCAGATGCAATTTATATAAAAAATGTCAATGCTTTGGTAAATGGATGAAAGTTGGAAGAAGCTGGTTTACAAAAGTGATTATGGTACAATTAAAGCACATGAAAAAAATGTGAAGAGCCAGAAGCACAAACCTGACTTGGCTGCACATAGGAATGAACAGTCATTTTTCAGATGTAGAAGAAAAAAGGACACTCCCTCAGTTAAAAAAGTTAATGGAAAAATTTTAAAAAATAAATAAGAGTTGGGTCTGCAGGATTGTTTTCTCTAAAAAAAAAAAAACTTTAAAATTGCCACATGTTGCAATTTAAAGTATTATGTCACTACACAATAGTACGTAACTACCAGCTGGGCATATGTAAATAGTTGACAACTAATGATAATCATGCTATTAAAACTCACAAGTGATACAAGGCATTCATCTATAGGGTTTTCTGTGATACTGGCTACTCATTCTTACATTTGACTGACAGGAAGAGGGGAGGTGGTATGGGTCCTCAAAAATGAGAATGCCCCCTTGTCTTTTTCCATGTGAATGCAACACAGTAGGAATGGAAAAGCAACATTAAAATGCTTTTGAAAAAAAAAAAAACAATGCTCAGTGTTTGGGGTAGAAAACAGATGGATCAGGAAAACACAGGTTGGTGGTTTAAACTACTTTCTACTTACCCTTATCGTCTTCTTCATGAATGCACATTTTAAAAGGAAAAAAAAATCATCATATTAAAATCACTTGCCCAGGCATTTTGCAAGTCTTGTTAATCTACAGAGGCGCCAAGCAAATCATCAGCTCCTGATTCGGCCCCATTGGTTTCCTTGTCAAACTAAAATTCAGGGGACCACTTTCAATTCGTTCTCAGCCATGTGTTCCTCCAGAAACCCAAAGATGGATAATGCTTCTAAGGTATTGCCAAATATTACAGAAAAATGTTAGTAACGCAGCCAGAAAAGTTGAAAAACCTATAGTAGGGACATTGAAATATTATGCCAAATATTGATGCAAATGAAGGAATGAAGAGAAACCATTGATTTCTCTCTCTCTCAAGAAAACTGCTTAAAACAATTCCACCTATACCTATGAATTTCATCCAATGGCATTTTTAGCATAAAGACAATCATGCATACTACAGGATATAAAAAAAAAATCTTTACTTTGAGTTCTTCCCTTTTTGAAACTAAAAATATCTACATTCACATGTTGGATTTTTCAGGTATGTCTTATCAAAACTCTCTTATTTCTCTGAAGAATTTAATGTGTGGAATCTTCCTGGACTCTTGATCAACCACTATCTCTAAGAGTTGTAGTAAACAGAGTCTTTTGTGAAACAATATCTTTATATTCTCTCACACATTTACGCTTTTATTTTATTTCTTGGATTATATGCCAACTAGTGAATAGCAAGCAAGTAGTTTCTCTAAAACACAGAGCATTTAAAAAAGGATATGTGATGTTCTGTGTAGTCTCCATTTGGTACACTGTTATAAAGAATAAATGGTAAAATACATTTACCAAGAAACAGGTGAAAACAAGAGATGGGAACTCTGTATAGAAATGTAGATAGAAGCCTGGAAAACCATTAACAGAGTTATTATTAGTTTTAAAGGAAATTCATGAGGAAGATAGAAAATAACTTTAATGATGATTATAACAATGAGACCAACCATTTCCATTGGCTCTGACACTATTCTTCACTCTAAGGCTTTAGAGGAGCATATGCATTACTCAAAATCATATCTCACAGTGGATGCTGTTCTCATTAACATTCCATAGGTGAGGAAATGTATACAGCAGTTTGATAACTTGCCTCACGTCACAAAGTTGATGTAGTACAGAGTCTTATATTTTTCCCTTTCACAACAAGCCAAAATTAAGCTTCTATGGTCACCTCTTTCTTGCTAAGATGTGGTCAAGACCTCAGCTCTGAAACCTACAGTATCACTTGCAAAGATCTGCAGTAAGGAGAGCTGTGAGAAACAATGATGTTCTATTTAGTCTTCACTTATACATCAGGAGATAGTACTTACTCCTGCTCAGTTCAGCAAGCGATCCTGGACTCTCCCAAGTAACCATCATTCTAGTGAATTTTTCCAATTAACACTGATTCAAGCCTCAAATAATCTTCCTAGCCAATAGCACAAAATAGTTTAAGATGACCAAAGGGAGCTAAAGTATTTTTTTTTCAGAAAAAGTAGATTACATTGGAATATTGCACAATTATTTTAAAGTAAAATTTAAGAAAATATACATTCTTATTTTCCTTCCCCAGTTATCTCTATAGGTAAAGAAGAGAAGTTTTTGAAGTACAAAGAAAACCTTAAGCAATGACATTCAGAGACAATGGAGAAAAATGTCCCTTTTAGGTTCTCTTAGGCAAAACAGAATGAAACTGTTGGTAGGTAGGGTCTGTAGACAAAGGTTCTCAAACTTTAGTAAATGTAGACATTCCTAGAGAACCCCAGTGTGGGTGATACTCTTCTATATTCTAACCCTAGCAGCTTTGGGCAAGTGTCTCAGGTTTTCCATTGGTTTTAACAGGTTGGCAGCAGGAGATATGCTAAAACAGTACCTGCAAGAGACTACAGACTCACTACCCAGCAAGTGTTCAACTCCACATTACATCACATAATCTTGAGAAGCTGGCTGTCCCACATCCTACCTGTGTCAACGTCCTTAGGACTGGGCTCTTCGTCAGGAAGTTTGGATGGTGGCCACATGGATGGTTCTCTCCTGGGAAACTGCCCTTCGCTGTAATCCATCGAATGTGTGGGTTGACTAACTGCAGCCCAGGTGTAAAGTTGATCTTGCTATATTTAAAAGGGTATTTAAATGGAAATGTTATCAATTCAGTCATAAAAAATAAACAGGTGATATATTAGAGAATATTAAAAAAGAGATATGTAGAGATATCTAAAACATCAAAATATCATCTTACTATAGTAAAAACCTAGGTCTGTCTACTTGCAGGAAGAGATATTTCATTGAACTATTAGATGAGAGACTCCAGATGCTGAATTACATGTCTTGAAAATACATCTCTAACTCATCAGAATGTGAGTTCTCTTTAACTTTGTTGATTTGTGTTTGGCTGAGTTTGGTTTTAATTTTTCAGACAGAATTTCTATCACTATTTACCAGACTGGCAGTGAGCTCCTGGACTCAAGCCATCCTTCTTCTTAGTCTCTCCATCACTTGAAACTACCAATATGTATCGCCACATTGAGAAGATGCCCCATTAAGAACTGTGTATACACTTGCTGGAAAGTAAAAGGATAGTATATACTTGGATATCACGAGGAAAATAATAGTGGCTTAATTTGGGTACCAGACGAGAACAGGAAGGAAGGACATGGAAAAGTAAATGAACCTGGTTAAGAGTAACATTATATTTGACTCTTAAAACAAAGGAAGGCTTTGACAGGTGTGGACATATACTGCGGGCAAAATGAGAAGGCTCCTGTGTGTACCTTATGCCAGGAGACAAACTGGACAGTGTCCATGGAGGCTTATAAACATCTCAAAACTAATCATCAGGACTCCAGGTCAATGCCAGTCCCTTTAAGATACATGTACCTATACATTCATTCACTAGATTTTGTTTGTGTGTGTGTACCTTTTACATTGCTGTGGTATACTCACTTCCCTAGCATATTCTGGTCAGCATGGACTAAAGCAATGCAGAAGACACACAGTAGAAATGAATGCAGACTATGAGGAAAATATATCACAACCACCAGGATGAGATTATAAAGTAAATGAGTTCCTCGTGGGCAGATGACTCTAGAATTTATATATTAGGTTAAGAATCCATAAATCAGTCCAGTATCAAAATATGCCTTGTACTATGCATGGTGCTGTACACCTTTAATTCCAGCATTTGGGAGGCAGAGGAAAGAGCAACTCTATTAAAATTCAAGGCTAGACTAGTCTACTTAGTTCCCAAACAGTCAGAGTGACATGGTAGAAGGAGAAAGCAGACTCCAACAAGTTACTCTCTGACCACAACACTTAAGCCAAGACATGCAGGTGACCCTAACACCCACCCCCCCACATACACTCACACACACACACACACACACATACATACATATACTACATCACAAAGTAAGAAAATATTTAAAGCATTATTTTTTTAAAATTAAAACTCAATAAACCAAAACCTATGGAATAAGAGTAAAAGCTATAATGAGTGCTCATTATAGCAAAGAATGCCTATATCTAAAATTTTAAAAGATCTCCAATGGCCTGGAGAGAGCTGGTCTCTCAGGAGTGCTGTCACACCTAAGCCCACAGATGAGACCACCACATTTGGTCCAAGAACTGTTCAAAGAGGGACCTGCCAGAAGCACACAGGGCACAGGAACCACTGAGCAGCCAGAAACAGGATCCTTCTAGTCAACATCTGCAACCAAGAACTAAGGTTGTCCCACGGTCCTCCATACCCAAATCCCTCCCAGAAAGAGCTGGTCTCCCAGGAGTGCTGCCACTTCTAAGCTCACAGGTGAGACCAACACTTTCATTGGCCAATAACTGGCCAAAGAGGGGCCCTCCATGAGCACATAGGGCACAGGAACCGTGGAGGGGCCAGGGAAAGGAGCCCTCCTGTCTCCATCTGCATCGTCGAGCTAACCCTGCAACACCAACTAAAACCAGAGTAAGAGGCAAGCACACAAACCTAGACAACATAAACCAAGTCTACCTGACATCATCAGAAACCAGTTATCCCACCAGAGCAAATCCTGGATATCACAACACACTTGAAAAGCAAAATTCAGATTTAAAATCACATCTTGTGATGACTATACTGGACATTAAGAAGAATATAAATAACTCCCTTAAAGAAATACAGGAAAGCACAGGTAAACAGGTAGAAGTCCTTGAAGAGCAAACACAAAAATCTCTTAAATAATTACAGGAAAACACAACCAAACAGGTAAAGGAATTAAACAAAACCATCAGGATCTAATAATGGAAACAATAAAGAAATCACAAAGGGAGACAACTCTGGAAATAGAAAACCTAGAAAAGAGATCAGGAGTCATCGATGTAAGTATTACCAACAAAATACAAGAGATGAAAGAGAGAATCTCAGGGGCAGAAGATATCGTGGAAAACATTGACACAACAGTCAAAGAAAATTCAAAAAGCAAAAAGGTCCTTATCCAAAACATCCAGGAAATCCAGGACACAATGAGAAGACCAAACCTGATGATAATAGGTATAGAAAAGACCAAAGATTTCCAATTTAAAGGGCCAGTAAATATCTTAAACAAAATTGTAGAAGAAAAAAATCCCTAACCTAAAGAAAGAGATGCCCATTAACATAAAAGAAGCCTACCAAAGTCAAATAGATTGGACCAGAAAAGAAATTCTTACTGTAACATAATAATTAAAACACCAAATGCACAAAGCAAAGAAAGAATATTAAAAGCAATAAGGGGAAAAGTCAAGGAACATATAAATTTAAACCTATCAGAATAACACCAGACTTCTCACCAGAGGCTATGAAAGCTAGAAGATCCTAGGCAGATGATGTCATTCAGACTCTAAGAGAATAAAATGCCAGCCCATGTTACTATACCCAATAAAGCTCTCAATTACCATAAATGGAGAAACCAAGATATTCAATGAAAAAAAGTTTACACAATATCTTTCCACAAATTTAGCCCTATAAAGGATAATAGATGGAAAACTCCAACACAAGGAGGGAAACTGCACCCTAGAAAAAGCAAGAAAGTAATCTTATCTCAACAAACCCAAAAGAAGATAGCCACACAAACATAAGTTCACCTCTAACAATAAAAATGACAGAAAGCAACAATTACTTTTCCATAATCTCTCTTAACATCAATGGACTCAATTTCCCAATAAAAAGACATAGGCTAAAAGACAGGATACATAAACAGGAGCCAGCATTTTGCTGTATACAGGAAACACACCTCAGTGACAAGGATAGTTACTACCTAGAGGAAAAGACTGGAAAACAATTTTCCAAGCAAATGGTCCAAAGAAACAAAATAAAATAGCCAATATTGAATAAAGTCAACTTTCAACCAAAATTTATTAAAAAAAGATCAGGAAGAACACTGCATACTCATTAAAGGAAAAATTTACCAAGAAAAACTCTCAATTCTGATCATATATACTCCTAATGCGAGGGCACCTACATTCATAAAAGAAACTTTACCAAAACTCAAAGCACACATTGCAACTCACACAATAATAGTGGGAGACTTCAACACCCCACTCTCATCAATGTACAGATCTTGGAAACAGAAAGTAAACAAAGACACAGTGAAACTAACAGAAGTCATGAGTCCAATGGATTTAACAGATATCTATAGAATATTTCATCCTAAAACAAAAGAATTTACCTTCTTCTCAGTTCCTAATTGTTCCTTCTACAAAAATGACCATATAATTGGTCACAAAACAAGCCTCTACAAATACAAGAAGACTAACATAATCCCATGCATCCTATTAGATTACCACGGACTAAGGTTGTTCTTCAATAACAGCAAAAAACAACAGAAAACCCACATATACATGGAAGCTGAACAATGCTCTACTCAATGATAACTGAGTTAAGGAAGAAATAAAGAATGAAATTAAAGACTTTTTAGAATTTAATGAAAATGAAGCTAAAACATACACAAACTTAAGGAACACAATGAAAGCAGTGCTGAGAGGAAAACTCATAGCTCTGAGTGCCTCCAAAAACATACACTAGCACCTTGACAGTACATCTCAAAGCTCTAGAACAAAAAGAAGCAAATACACCCAAAAGAAGAAGACAGCAGGAAATAATCAATTTCAGGGCTGAAACCAAGTAGAAACAAAAAGAGCTATATTACAAATCAACAAAATCAGGAGCTGGTTCTTTGAGAAAATCAACAAGATAGATAAACCCCTATACAGACTAACCAGAGGGCACAGAGATAGCATACAAATCAACAAAATCAGAAATGAAAAGGGAGACATAACAACAGAAACTGGGGAAATCCAAAAAAAATCATCAGTTCCTACTACAAAAGCCTATACTCAACAAAAGTGGAAAATCTGGATCAACTGACAATTTTCTAGACAGATACCAGGTACCAAAGTTAAATCAGGATCAGATAAATGATCTAAACAGTGCCATAACCCCTAAAGAAATAGAAGCAGTCATTAATAGTCTCCCAACCAAAAAAAAAGCCCAGGACCAGATGGGTTTAGTGCAGAATTCTATCAGAACTTCAAAAAAGACCTAATACCAATTCTCTGCAAACTATTCCATGAAATAGATACAGAAGGAACACTATCCAATTTATTCTATGAAGCCACAATTATTCTGATACCTAAACCACAAAAAGACTCAACAAAGAAAGAGAACTTCATACCAATTTCCCTTATGAATATTGATGCCAAAATAGTCAATAAAATTTTCACAAACTGAATCTAAGAAAACATCAAAATGATCAGCCATCATGATCAAGTAGGCTTCATCCTAGGGATGCAGGGATGGTTCAATATATGGAAATCCATCTACATAATCCACTATATAAACAAAGTAAAAGAAAAAAAACCACAGGATCATTTCATTAGATCCTGAGAAAACATTTGACAAAATCCAACACCTCTTCACAATAAAAGTTTTGGAAAGATCAGGAATTCAAGACCCATACCTAAACTTGGTAAAACCATTATACAGCAAACCAGTAGCCACCATCAAACTAAATGAAGAGAAACTTGAGGCAATCCCACTAAAATCAGTGACTAGACAAGGCTGCCCATTCACTACCTACCAATTCAATACAGTACTCAAAGTCCTAGCCAGAGCAATTAGACAACAAAAGGGGATCAAAGTGATACAAATTGGAAAGGAAGAAGTCAAAATATCGCTATTTGCAGATGATAGTACACTTAAGGGACCCAAAAAAGTCCACCAGAGAACTCCTAAACCTGATAAACAACTTTAGCAAAGTGAATGGATATAAAATTAACTCAAACAAATCAGTGGCCTTCCTCTACTCAAAGGATAAACAGGCCAAGAAAGAAATTAGGGAAACGACACCCTTCACAATAATCACAAATAATATAAAATACCTTGGTGAGACTCTAACCAAGCAAGTGAAAGATCTGTATGACAAGAACTACAAGTTTCCTATGGAGCAGAGACTGAAGGAAGGAGAATCCAGAAACTGTTCCACATGGGAATACTTCCTATATTCAATTATCAAATCCAGACACTATTGTGAATGCCAGCAAGTACTGGCTGACAGAAGCCTGATATAGCTGTCTCCTGAGAGGCTCTGACAGTGCCTGACTAATACAGAAGTAGAGGCTCACAGCCATCCATTGAACTGAGTACAGGGTCTCCAAAGAAGGAGCTAGAGAAAGGACCCAAGGAGTTGAAGGGTTTGCAGCCCCTTAGGATGAACGACAATATGAACTAAATAGTAACCTCAGAGCTCCCAGGGGCTAAACCACCAACCAAAGAGTACACATGGTGTGACTCATGTTTCCAGAAGCATATGTATAGCAGAGGATGGCCTAGTCAGTCATCAATGGGAGGCAAGGCCCTTGGTCCGGTGAAGATTCTAAGCCCCAGTGTACAGGAATGCCAGGGCCAGGAAGCAGGAGAGGGTGGATTGGTGAGCAGGGGGAGGGGAGAGGGAACAGGTTTATTTTTTCCCCAGAGGGGAAACCAGGAAAGGAGATATCATATAACATATAAATAAAGAAAATATCTAAGAAAAAAAAAGAACTACAAGTCTCTGAAGAAAGAAATTGAAGATCTCAGAAGATGGAAAGATTTCCCATGCTCATGGATTGGCAGGATTAATACAGTAAAAATGGCCATATTGGTGAAAGTAACCTACAGATTCAATGCAATCCCCACCAAAATTCCCACTCAATTCTTCACAGAGTTAAACAGAGCAATTTGCAAATTCATCTGTAATAATAAAAATCTGAGGATAGCAAAAACTATTCCCAACAATAAAAAACCTTTGGGTGAAATCATCATCCCTGACTTCAAGCTGTACTACAGAGCCAATTGTGATAAAGTAAACTGCATGATATTGATACAGAGACAGATAGGTAGAACAATGGAATAGAACTGAAGATCCAGAAATGAACCTACACACCTATGGTCACTTGCTCTTTGACAAAAGAGCTAAAGCAATCCAGTGAAAAAAAGATGGCATTTTCAACAAATGGTGCTGGTTCAAGTGGTGGTCAACATGTAGAAGAATGTAAACCGACAACACCCAGAGTAAGCTCCACTCCCAGGCACTTTAACACACCCAGGATCATAGGATCAGAGCTGAGGAGGACACATCTGTACCAACAATGGGAGTAACTGGGAGCAGCAGGACCCAGGCATGCAGGAACTCCTCCAGACCAGTAGCACTGGTTCCTTCCAGTCTGACAGGAACAGGTGCCCTGAGGAGAATTTAGGAGCAAACTCAACAGTGAGTCCCATAATACCCAGAGGAGATTTCACTCCCAGGCACGCTAACACACCCAGAATCACAGGATCACAGAGATAGCTTGACTCTGAGGAGTGCTAACACAACCAGGATCACAGAAAGGACAGGCTCTAGTTAGATATAGCCAGTGCAGATAGCACTAGAGATAACCAGATGGCAGGAGGCAAGCATAAGAACATAAATAAACAAAACCAAAGTTAGTTGGCATCATCAGAACCCAATTCTCCCACCACAACAAGTCCTGGTCACACTATCACACCAGAAAAGCAAGACTCAGATCTAAAATTACTTCTCATGATGATGATAGAGGACTACAAAAAGGACATAAACAACTCCCATAAAGAAATACAGGAGAACACAGATAAACAGCTAGAAGCCCTTAAAGAGGAAACACAAAAATCCCTTAAAGAACTACAGGAAAACACAGTCAAAGAGGTGATGGAAATGAACAAAACCATGCAGGATCTAAAAATGGAAATAGAAATAATAAAGAAATCACAAAGGGAGACAATCCTGGAGTTAGAAAACCCAGGAAAGATATCAGGACTCATAGATGCAAGCATCACCAACAGAATATAAGAGATAGAAGAAAGAATCTTGGAGGCAGAAAATACCATAGAAATCATTGACACAACAGGCAAAGAAAATGCAAAAAGCATAAAGGTCCTAATCCAAAACACCCAGGAAATCCAGGACATAATGAAAAGACCAAACCTAAGGATAATAGGTATAGAAATAGAAGATTCCCAACTTAAAGGGTCAGAAAATATCTTCAACAAAATTATAGAAGAAAAATTCCCTAACCTAAAGAAAGTGATGCCCATGAACATAAAAGAAGCCTACAGAACTCAAAATAGACTGGACCAGAAAGAAATTCCTCCTATCACATAATAATCAAAATACCAAATGAACTAAACAAAGAAAAAAATGTTAAAGCAGTAAGGGAAAACGTTCAAGTAACATATAAAGGCAGGCCTATCAGAATTGTACCAGACTTCTCACCAGAGACTATGAAAGCTAGAAGATCCTGGGCAGATGTCATACAGACCCTAAGAGAACACAAATGCCAGGCCAGGATACTATGCCCAGCAAAACTCTCAATTACCATAGATGGAGAAACCAGGATAATTCATGACAAAACGAAATTTACACAATATCTTTCCACAAATCCAGCCCTACAAAGGATAATATATGGAAAACATCAACATAAGGAGCACAACTACACCCTAGAAGAAGCAAGAAAGTAATCTTTCAACAAATCCACACAAACCTAATTCCACCCCTTACAACAAAAATAACAGGATGTAACAATTGCTTTTCCTTTTATCTCTTAATATGAAAATTAATATTACCAACTTATTCTAATCGATTCAGATTTAAAAGTATGAGGAATTAAAAAATTGTTGGCTATCATCTGGTGGTCTCTCTAATTTGGTAATTGGAGAAATAGGTCCAATATTGTACAATCTATATACACTTTCTGCTTGTTTGTACCTGAGGTGTCTTGCTGTGTACCACATAATGGTCTTGAAACTATGCTTCTCCTATCTCAGCCTCTCTGTTGGTAGGATTGTTTATTTGAAGTTTTTGCACTATACTATGGTTTTCAGAACAGCTTACATATTTCAAAAACATTTGTACAGCCAAAAGAAACGTAGACAATTAATTTGGGAAGTGGCTCACAAAGAGTGAGACTGAGTGTTTTGCTTGACGTTTGTACCTATGGTATCAATTTTGAAGAAGAGGACTTTATAAATTACTCTTTCTCTGAGATGAATGCTTTTCAAAATCATCACAGCCAATGAATCAGATTCTTACCCTCACCTAATGTCTGTGCCACCCTCCAAGCAGAACTATTGTTCCTGGAAACAGTTGGTGAATAACTTCATGGATAGATCATCTTAATACCTATACCATTTCTTAAATGAATGTAACCTGTTCTCTGTGGGCTGAGAATGAAGACAATCACTCCAGTCAAATAGCTTTGACCATAGCAGGAAATCTGTATCCAAAAATCGTGCCTACAATTCACTCCTTGACACGGCAGAACTGTCAACTCTTAGCTTAGCTACTATGGAAGTAAAATCCTTTGGTGATGTGAGGGTCATTGAAGTACAGCCTTATTACAATGAACTCCAGTGTTTGAAAATTGTTCTTATTTTGGGTTTGTACCACAGTAACAGTCAAGATTTTAAGCTCTACTAAAACCAAACCAACCAAACAAACAAATAAAAAGACTTTATCTGTTTATATTCATTTAAAGAACAAATAGTGATATATTATTTTAAAATATCATATAGTTAATATGTTTGGAGTTATTTAAATTTATATTGAGAAAAATGTATGTATTTTCAATATCGCAATAGACAAGCATCTGCATAAGATTATTCAATTGATTGTTGTTTTATATCAAACAACTTTTATACTACTCATTTTTATTGTTACAATATTTTATAAATTTTAAAGAATATGATAAAATAAAAAAACAAAGGTATTGCAGGTATTGAAGGGCGGAGGTCTCTGGGAAGAGTTGGGGTACAAAAGGGAAAGAAGAATGTGATGTAATTCTACTTACTTAAAATATGTTTTTAAATGTTAACAAATTCAGATAAATTGAAATTATGTATCTTTTCTCATCATAATGTAGTAAAATTTAAATCAATAAAAATAATAAAAATGTATTTTCTGGAAAAAAAAGAAGAATGCAGATCAATCCATTCTTATCTCATTGTACAAAGCTCAAGTCCAAGTGGGTCAAGGACCTCCACATAAAACCAGATACACTGAAACTAATAGAAAAGAAAGTGGGGAAGAGCCTCGAGCACATGTGCACAGGGGAAATTTTTCTGAACAGAACACCAATGGCTTATGCTCTAAGATTAAGAATTGACAAATGGGACCTCATAAAATTGCAAAACTTCTGTAAGGCAAAGGACACTGTCAGTAGAACAAAATGGCAACCAACAGACTAGGAAAAGATCTTTACGAATCCTATATCCAATAGAGGGCTAATATCCAATATATACAAAGAACTCAAGAAGTCAGACTCCAGAGAACCAATAACCCTATTAAAAAATGGGGTACAGGGCTAAAGAAAGACTTCACAACTGAGGACAGAATGGCTAAGAAGCACCTAAAGAAATGTTCAATATCCTTAGTCATCAGGGAAATGCCTATCAAAACAACCCTGAGATTCCACCTCACACCAGTCAGAATGGCTAAGATCAAAAACTTAGGTGACAGCAGATGCTAGTAAAGATGTGGAGAAAGAGGAACACCTCTCCATTGTTGGTGGGATTGTAAGTTGGTACAACCACTCTAGAAATTAGTCTTGTGGTTCCTCAGAAATTTACCTGAGGACCCAGCTATACTATTCCAGGGCATATACCCCAAAGATGCTACAACATATAACAAGAACACATGCTCTACTATGTTCATAGCAACCTTATTTATAATAGCCAGATGCTGAAAAGAACTCAGATGTCCTTAAACAGAGGAATGGATACAGAAAATGTAGTACATTTTAGCAATGGAGTACTACTCAGCTATTACAAACAATGACTTCATAACATTCTCAGGCAAATGGATGGAACTAGAAGATATCATCGTGAGTGAGGTAACCCAATCACAAAAGGACCCACATGGTATGTACTCACTGATAAGTGGATATTAGCCCAAAAGCTCAGAATACCCAAGATATAATTCACAGACCATATGAAGCTCATGAAGAAGGAAGATCAAAATGTGGATGCTTCAGTCTTTCTTAGAAGGGGGAACAAAATACTCAATGGAGGTAGAAGTTGGGAGGGACTACAAGGAAGAGAGAAAGGGAAAGGGAAAGGGGGGCAGGATCAGGTATAGGAGGAGATGTAGATTATATATCGTGCATCAGGAA
This sequence comes from Mastomys coucha, assembly GCF_008632895.1. NCBI lineage: Eukaryota > Metazoa > Chordata > Mammalia > Rodentia > Muridae > Mastomys > Mastomys coucha. Next base: position 71,708,791 of record NW_022196891.1, on the reverse strand, counting down.
TTTGAACTGAGGTGTGTAACAATGGGATATGGGGAATGGGGGTAGCCACCAGCAAGTCCCAGATGCCAGGAAAGCAAGAGGCTCCCAGGACCCAACAGGGATGAGATTAGCTGAAAGACCCAACAAAGGGGAGGGAGAACCTGTAGAGACCATATCCAGATGGTAGGTAAGCCCCTGGTTGGGGGAGGGAGCCACCAACTCATCTCCAAATTTTTAACAGAATGGCTCATGTCTAAAGAAATTCAGGGACAAAGTGTGGAGCAGAGACTATAGGAAAGGTCATCCAGAGACTGCCCCACCTGGGGATCCATCCCTTTTACAGACACCAAACCCAGACACTACTGGGGATGCCAAGAAGTGCATGCTGACAGGAGCCTGTTATAGCTGTCTCCTGGGAGGCTCTGCCAGAGCCTGACAAATACAGAGGCGGATGCTTGCAGCCAACCATTGGACTGAGCACGGGAACCCAAATGGAGGAGTTAGAAAATAGTCTGAAGGACCTGAAGAGGTTTGTAATCCAATAGAAAGAACAACAATATCAACTAACCAGACCCCTCAAAAGCTCCCAGAGACTAAACTACCAACCAAAGAGTACACATGGAGGGACCCATGGCTCCAGCCACATATCTAGCAGAGGACAGCACTGTCTGGCATCAATGTCAGGAGAGGCCCTTGGTCGTGTGAAGGCTCGATTCCCTGGTATGCCAGGGAGGTGAGGTGGGAGTGAGTAGAGGGGGACACCCCCTATAGAAGCAGGAGGAGGAAGAATGGGATGGGGGACTCCAGAAGGGAAACTGGGAAAAGGGATAACATTTGAAATGTAAAAACATAAAATATTCAATAAAAAAAGATTTCTTACTACAGAAGTAATATTTCTAACTCACAGGAACAACCTATCAGTGTGTCTCATGAAACTATCACAACTAAAGCAAACAATCCAGAATTAGCAAGAAAAGGGTACTAAAGATTAAGAATGTATGCGTCTGAGATATGTAAATGTATATGACAAATATGTAAATATGTATTACACATATGTTTATGTATATAGAATAAATAAACAAAGATAGAGGACAGTGTTTTCAATAGGTAGGATTGGGAACATTGGATAACTACAAGTGGGTGACAGAAATACAGGCTGAGGAGCTGGCAAGTGGGTAAAAGCTTATGCTTATTTCTAAGCAGAAGGATCTGAGTTTGAACCCCAAAAGCTGTATGGCACAGGGAATTCCAGATAGCAGCAACTTGTCCTCTGGCTTTCACACTCGTACCACAGCACAGCATGCATGCTCATGAACATACATAAACATACATACAAAAGTATATATGAAAACTAATATTTAGTTGTCTTTACAAATCAGCAAGATGAAAATGGTTCTTCCAAAACGAAATTGACAAGCCAACTAAAAGAAAGAAAACACAAATAAAATGAGAACTGAAACCGGAAATATGGACATTACAAAGACCCATTGGATGCTAATGACAATAATCTGCCAAGAAATTTTCCGGCCTGGAAGAAATACAAACTCTGAAGCATGAAGGAATAGATAACCTTAACTGATGGATACTGAGAATAAACAAGTTTTCCATCAAAGGAAATCCCAGGACCTCAGGACTGAAATATATCAAATGTTTAATAAACAAATAAGTTCTTCATAATTCCTACCCTCCCCCAATAGTCAAAGACACAGCAATACTTCTAGCTTATTTCACAAATCCAGCAATAGAAAAACAGACAAGGACATCAATAAAAACAACACCACGCATTCCAAGATTAAGAAGAATCTGCACGTAGAGCTATAGCTCATAGGAACTTGCCTACACCACTCATGAGCATATGGAGCAAATGGAAGGAACAGAATGATAATCAGTCACCTGAAGGTATTGATGACAAACGATACAGTTACATTAGGGATTTAGAAGTAAGAGTTGCTCAGTTATTTGGTTACTGAAGGCAATGTCAAGTGCCTTTCTATATAGATCTCCATCTTATTTGTTGAGACAGAGACCCTCCCTAAACCTGAAGCTCAGTGATTGGGCTAGATGGCTCTGGGAAAACACTGTCTCTCTGGGGTTACAAGTGCATACTATTCCACTTAGCTATTTACAAAGCTGCCAGGTATCCAAATTCAGGCCTGCATGCTTGCACAGCAAGCACAACTTATGGACTGAGCCTCACACAGAATAGAAATGAGTTCTGCGCATCATGATACCTTGGTACACTGCACAGGTTTGATAAACATTTCCAAACACAGTTAGTAATAACTATTCTCATTTACTAATTATTCTCATCCTATCTTCAAGCAAACCTGATTTGAAGTTTGGAAGTTTTCCACTACAATATTTTGAAAAGAAGTGAGAAATAAATCATCACAATTCATCACATAGCAAAAGCTGATTTCCCATGATACTTCAAAGAAATCATTAACCTAATAACAGATACTACAAAAGTGAAGCCCTTCCCATAGACATTTTTAGTACTCAGGAAAAAACAAACAAACAAATAAAAACATCTGTTTTCTGTCATATTAACTGGGGCATAATGTTGTAGGTTAAAAATGTGGGTATTGCTTCAAACAAAGTTTCATTTGAATGCAGGGAAAAAATGCTTTATTTAATTAAATAATGTAAAAATTTGTTTTATCACTCAAGGAAAGAAATTAATTCTCATTTTCCAGGATTCTATATATGTAATTAAAACTAAATTAATTTTAAATATTTCTTTTATTATTTTCCTTATGTGTATGTGAATCTGTGATGTCTATTCACAGTTGTGTGTCCAGGTCTCCACAGAGGCCAGAAGGAGGTGTTGGGATCCCTGGAGCTGAGAGTTATAGGCATTCATGGCCATCTGAAGGGGGTGCTAGGAACCAATTCAGGTCATATGGTAAAACAATAAGTACTTTTTATTAATAATTATTATGATTACTATTATTATTGTATTTATTTATATCCCAAATGCTGTCTGCCTCCCTCCAGAGAGTGAAGGAATGGCCGACCAGTGACCAGCCCAACTTGGGATCCATTCCATAGGCAGGCACCAATCCCTGACACTATTATTGCAATGTTGTGTTTGCAGACAGGAAATATGTGCTCTCAGAGACATGGCTGTCCTCTGAAAGGCTCTACTCAGCAGCTGACTAAGACAGATACAGATACTGACAGCGAAGCATTGGACACAGGTTGAAGATCCCTACGGAAGAGTTAGAGGAAGGATTGAAGGAAAAATAAGCATTCTTAAGGACTAAGCCATCTCTCCTGCCCCAAGATAAATGATTTTCAAAGGGCTGGAGTGGTAGCTCATTAATAGAATGCTTTTCCAGCAGGCATAAGCCCTAGGCTCAGTGCCCAGCACTGCAAAAGGAAAAACAAATCTTATTGTGTGTATGTACCTTATTTTCCTCATGTTTTCCTTGTGTATTACTTAAGCAGCAGTTAATGTATATATCTATTAACCTAACCTAGCTCACGACCTAACCATTCCCACTAACCAACAGACGGATTAATTCCAAGTTTCTGTTCAAACTTTGTTTTATTGCTTCTTGAGGCAAATCCTGAGAGGAGAGTCCTACTTTGCAGGGAGCCTGATGACCACAGTGTCATTTACATCTCCTATTGTCCAATCTCTAGTCTTGCAGCTTTGCCCTGATAAACCAAAACCTCTCCCATGAAAGAAAGTTGTCTGTTTCAGAGACAAACATTGCCGTCTGCAGAAAAATCTTCCTGACACAGCATCACCTCCCTCTCTCCTGGCAATGCAAGATGAGCAGCACAGGATGAACTCGAGAGACACTGCTTTGCAGGTACGCACAGCTTTGAACAGGTCAGCATGTTTTTAAGTGTCCTAAGATAAATGTTTCCATGTTCAGAAGTGTTTGAAGACAGGTTTTGATATGCCTCAACATTTCATCCCGCAGGAGTCTCTTTTCAGATACGCCCACATTTTTCTTTCTTTCTTTCTTTTTGTAGAAGCTTAATTTTTAGCCATTATTTAAAAGCTAAGGTATCTAATTGGGGTTGATACACCAGTAAGCAGCCAGCTTTACAGTCTATTGTGTTGTTGATCTTTGCCAAGGATTTTATTTACTTTTATTTGTATATTTACGTATGGTTGTCTTGTGTTTACCTCTGTGTGTGTAAGAGCAGTGTTTGCAGAGTTCAGAGGAAGAAGTCAGATCCCCGAGGCTGGAGTTACGGCCAACTCTGGGCCATCTGACTTTGGTGCTGGTAATCAGACTCGGGTTGCCTGCAAAAAACAGCAAGCACTCTTAACCACTGTGCCATCAGTCTTCTTAGGTCTAGCTTTGAGGTTTTTTAAAATGAACTAATTAATTACAAACTATTAGTTAAAAATATTAAGAATATGAATTAGGAAGAATACTTACTATATAAACTATGCCCATGCAATCTTCCAAACTAGAAACCATGACCACTGATAGGTCTATACCTCATACTCTCAGTAAATCACCAAGAACAACTATTTGTATGTTAAATATGGCACTAGAATTCACTTTCTATTCATCCTGGTGGCTTTGAACTCTTAAACTGAGTGCAAAAGATTTTTCCATGGTCATAATGTTAGTCAGGTGTCTAGAGTCACAGAACTTATGGACCTAATCTGTCTGTCTGTCTGTCTGTCTGTCTGTCTGTCTGTCTTTCTCTCATTCTCTCTCATATATATGTGTGTATGTATATATAGATATATATATGTACATATATGAGAGTATTTATTGGAATGACTTATAGGTTGCACTCCAACTAATCCAACAATGGCTAGCCATGAATAGAAAGTGCAAGAATCCAATATCTCAGTCCCACAAAGCTAGGTGCTCCTCCATATAGGCTGAAATCCCAAAGAAGTAGGCTCTAATGCCAGTAAAGAAATGGGTGTGCTAGGAAGGCAAGGGCAAGAAAGCCAAGAGCAATATCCTTCCTTCTTCCATTGTCAAAAGACAGCGGCATCTTTCTATCAGGCCAGCTGCTTCTGGATACTGAGGAACAGGGTAAGACTAATGGACTCCATGATCACGGGCCCGCTCTCACATGCCTCTGACTGTGAAGTGAGTCCCTTGGTCACAAATGAGAAGGCATTCTGTAAGTCCATGGACGGAGGGTTTAGCAGAAGCATTATGCTTAGGAAAGGCAAATCTATAACCTGAATATGTATCTACTTTAGTGAGGACAAGGTGTCGTCCTTTCCACCTAGGGGGTGGTTCAGTGTAGTCAACCTGCCACCAGGTTGCTGGCTGGTCACTCTAGGGAATGGTGCCATATCTGGGGCTCAGTGTTGGTGTCTGCTGTTGGCAGATCTGGCAATGAGCAGCAGCTACCACCAGGTAGGCCTTGGTGAGTGGAAGTCCATATTGTTGAGCCCATGAATTACTCCTGTCTCTGCCATCATGGCTACTTTGTTCATAGGCCCATTGGGCAATGGCAGGCACAGCTAGAGAAAGAGATCAATAGCTGCATATCATGTACCAAGGGATGTGTTAATTTGTTCAAGTAAGGACAGTACATCTGGTCCAGCAGCTGCAGTCAGTTACTACCTTATTGAGATTTTTTATATTCAACTATCATTCTCCATAGTCCATCTGTCTTCTGCACTGGCCAGATAGGAGAATTAAAGGGAGATGTGGTGGAAACATCTTTCAATTTCGTGATATTTGCAGTAATTTCTGCAATCCTTCCAGAGATGTGACACTATTTTTGACTCGCTATTTTCTTTGGCAGAGGCAACTCTAAAGGCTTCCATTTAACCTTCCCAACCATAATAGCCCTCATTCCCCAGGTCAGGCAACCAATGTGAGAATTCTGCCAACTCCTAAGCATGTCTATCCCAATTATACACTCTTGAACTGAAGAAATAAGCACAGGATGAGTTTAAGGACCTACTGTACCTACTGTGAGTTGAACATCAGCCCAAACTCCATAAATCACCTGACCTCCACAAGCCCCTAATTTAACTGGAGGACCACAGTGTTTCTTGGGATCTCCCAGAAGCAATGACAATTCAGAGCAAGTCTGATCCTTTCCTTTCTCCAAATGTGCAGCTACCCTTTTATAAAAGGATCTGTGCTGGGGGAAGAAATGAAGAGAGGCTAACAATAACACTTTAAGGAATCCTATCAAGGTCCTACCTCAGAGGAACCCACCACCCCTTCATTCAAGGGGTTCTAGATCTGAAAACTGGATCAAATCCAGAAATTGATTTACTGGCCCAGGCTGCCTTTTGCCATGACCCTGTGCAGCTCATCTTTCATTTGAGAATTTTTCTGATTACACAGGTCAAACTAAAATTTTTATCTATTTCATGCCTGGAAAGAGCACGATTGCTCTGCTGGTAGCAAAGTTCCATACATGCTATGAACTGTAAAATTCAGCTCACCTATGCTGACCATTAAGAATTAGGAATTGCCAGGCAGTGGTGGTGCATGCCTTTAATCCCAGCACTTGGGAGGCAGAGGCAGGTAGATTTCTGAGTTCGAGGCCAGGCTAGTCTACAGAGTGAGTTCCAGGACAGCCAGAGGTACACAGAGAAACCCTGCCTTGAAAAAACAAAAAACAAAAACCAAACAAAAAAAAAAGAGTTAGGAATTATGAACATTGCTGTGTTTATATGGCTCCTCATAACTACAATCACCTTGCCTTTGGCAATTCAATGATGCCAGCTGTCCCATGTTACTTTGGGGCCTATTTAAACCCATTTGCACTTAATTCTTCCAATTGAGCAGCAACATCTCCAACTCCAAGGTCTGAGACAAGAAAAGGGATGGTGACGAAACTTTTCAAATGTGCTGGTGCCCCTTTCTCCAGTTTGTGTCTTAGAGGATTCCTGAAGGGCATGTCTTCTGGACCTCCCCATTGCGGGGGATTAGGCTTTAGTACCTGCCTACTCTTAACATTGCAACTTCCCTGAGCATTAAATTCCCTGCATCAACCTTAAGCCGAGGTGTATCAGACATTTTTAACTTCTTGTCAGTAGGCCATCTTTTGATAAACACTTTAGTCAAACATTTGACTTTTGACAAACTTTTGACCCTTTTTTTTTAACTGTGTGAGCTTCCATATTAAACCTAAAATCTCCTCCACTCAGAGGGCCCATGTCAATAAACTCAGCCTGATCTAGTTTTACGTTCCTTCCACCATTATCCAACACCCTTAAAATCTATTCCCCTGACTTCTGCTTGAATCAACTATAACAAACTCATTTAGCTCTTTAGTGGTGTAGCACACCTCTACACTATCTACCTCCCTTCTAAGAGCCTGGCTTACCCTGAGTCTGGCTATATATCTAAACGTAGCTATTGACAGGCCTTGAGGAAGGAACATCAGTACTGTGTAGCCTAGCGTTGCCTTCAGAGAAAGTCACTGAAAGTTTCAGCAGACAACGAAGGGTTAATCTCTTCAGTGAAAAAGGAAAAGCATGGTATTTCAAGGGATGGGGTGAAGGTACAACTTCCTCAGATGAAATCAACCCTTGAGAACCGGAAGATTCAAAGTTCAGTAGGATCCTCCCACATATCCCCATTCCAAGTTACAGGACCCAGTTCTTTACCAATCAATGCCCTTACTCTAACTGCCAATATCCTCTGAGCTTGAGACTTGAATTTTTGCTGTAATTCAGCCAACCTTACAGGAAAGGCTATGGTTTGATTTTTTTCCAACTTGAACTCTGTGGCTGCTGGAAAGATTCTCTTTTAGGGCACACTTAGAAACATTTAGATTTTCTATGAATATCTGTAGCTGGTCCATTTTACTCACTAGGTTCTTTGTTGTCCTTCACTACATTCTGAAGTTGGTTAATTTATCACAGAGCCCATCTGTATCCTTTATCACTTTATATAGACATGTTAAAGAGCAACCAACCAGCAGTAACCTTTTCCTTATTTTCCCTTAAACTATCTAAAGTCTTTTTTTTTTTTTTTTTTTTGGTTTTTCGAGACAGGGTTTCTCTGTGTAGCCCTGGCTGTCCTGGAGCTCACTTTGTAGACCAGGCTGGCCTCGGACTCAGAAATCCGCCTGTCTCTGCCTCCCAAGTGCTGGGATTAAAGGCGAGCGCCACCACCGCCCGCCCCTAAAGTCTTGTATATAGGATTACAAAACCCAGTGCCACTCACAATTGATCCATCAGGATAGCCAAATGCATCAATTCCTTTAGGTTTGTGATATAGTTCACACCATAGACTTTCAGTACTGAACTCCCAGGAAAGGGAGTGACTGGAGAAGCTTCAGTCGCTGAAGCTGGCACATTTGAAGGTACTAAACTGAGTTGAAAAGCCTTTCCAGACTCTTAAATGATTCATTCATACACTTCTGTTTCTCTAGAACTACTACTGGTACTACAATCTGTATTAGTCAGGGTGTTCTAGAGTCACAGAACTTATGAAATACACACACAGAGACACACACACATACACACAGAGACACACACAGACATACACACACACATATATATACATTATATATATATATATATATATATATATATATATATATATATATACACATATTGGAATGACTTATAGACTGCAGTCCAACTGATCCAACAATGGCTAGCTGTGAAAGGAAAGTCCAAGAACCAAGTAGTTGCCCAGTCCCACAAGGTTGGGTGTCTTGGCTGATCTTTTGTAAATGCTGGAATCCCAAAGAAGTAGGTTCCCATGCCAGTGAAAGAATGGATGTGCTAGCAAGATGGGGGCAAGCAGGCAAAGAGCAAAACCTTCTATCTTCTGTTGTCCTTTTATAGACTTCTAGTAGAAGGTATGGCCCAGATTAAAGATGTGTCTTTCCCCACCTCAAGATCTGGATTAAAGGTATGTATCATCCCACTTTAGATTCAGATAAATAGCCTGTGTCTTCAGGCCTCAAGATATGGTTCATAGATGCCTTCTGTCATGGTTTGAATACACTTGGCCCAAGGGATGACACTATTTGGAGATGTAGCCTTGCTGGAAGAGATGTGTCCACTGTGGGTGTGGGCTTTAAGACCCTCAACCTAGCTGTCTGGAAGTCGGCATTCTGCTAGCATCCTTCAGATGAAGATGTAGAACTCTTAACTCCTCTTGCACCATGCCTACCTGGATGCTGCCATACTCATGCCTTGGTGATAACGGACTGAACCTCTGAACCTATAAGCCAGTCCCAATTAAATGTTGTCTTTATAACACTTGCTTTGGTCATGGTGTCTGTTCACAGCAGTAAAAACCTAACCAAGACACCCTCCATTTCTGGATTGTAATTCATTCCAGATATAGTCAAGTGACAATCAAGAATAGCCACCAGAGTCACTACAACCTCAGAGCATTTTTTATATCAGATGAGAAATAGTTTTCATAAAAGCAAAGAAAGATCTGCTTGTTACAACAAAGATCTGCTTGTTACAGAAAGTCTGACTTCTCCAAAGAATCTGAGAAAGAACTGTGATGGCTGATAAGCATGTGAAGACCCTCCCAACGATGGACTTCTTCCATCCCTGTTCTCTCATCCTTTGCATCTACTTCTGCCACCAGTACTGCTCATTATTTCTTGAATGTACCAGGGTCTTTCAGAGGCTTATGCTTCTCTCCATATGCTCTTGGGGCTAGAGAGATGGCTCAGCATTTAAGAGTGCTGGCTACTCATACAGAAGATGTGGGTTTAGTTCCCAGCACTCCTGTTATATTGCTCAAAACCACCTGTAACTCCAGCCCCAGGGAATACAATATCTTGGTCTCTAAAGGCACCACACAGGACATACCCACACAGAGACACTGTTAAGTACACAGGTACATGAATAAGGGTTTTTATTTTTAATCGAAAAAATTTGCTTTGCTTCCCAAATCTTGACTGTAATGATGAATACTCAGTGTCATGGGGATGAAAGTCCATGGAAATTATCTTTGAACATACCTGTAATACAGTTTCTAGATTAATGAAGGTGGAGAGACACATCCTGAATGTAGAGAGCATCATTCTATAGGGGAGGAAGGTAAACTGAACAAATCTGAGCCCCAGAGTTCACCACTGTCTTCTGCTACTAAGGACAGTGTGTCTAGCTGCTACCCACCCCTACCACTGGTGCCACCAGCACCCAGAGTCCTGAGACAAGTTGAGCAACATAGGGTGTTGTGTCATATCATGAACATTGTGTCATACTACCAGAACCTTGACAGTAAGAACTGGCTCCGGTTCTAAACTCTTGCCAGCACAAGAGAAAGAAAGGGGCAGGGGGAGATGAATTTATGGACTCTTTTCAGCCCAAACTGGGGATATAAATTCTCAGTCTGTCTCCATCTTGCTCACCATAATGAGACAATTTGTAAAAAGGGGAAAAAAAAACAAATGCTAGCAACTGTGTACATGGAGATAGACCATTCTTCCAGTTGTCACGCTGCAGAAATAATAAATGCCAAGGAACTAGAATCTCCCCAAGAGTGTCATGCTGACAGAAGGGAAAACCTGAATGGGGTGGGCTCCCAGGAGGAGATTTCACAGAATTTTGACTTGTTAGACAACCTTACAGGAGAGACAGGCCGAGCCAACAAGGGTAAGTGGTGGGCAGGACCACACACAGCTAGGCTAGGATGCTGCTTAGTTATATATATGTAATGCCTCTTGTTAGTATGCCAAAGATGAAGATGGATTTGGGGTGAGAGGTCACTAGTCCTGCCTTGTTTATCTTTTCCCAATGTGGCCACAATAAATAAACTCCTATTCAGGACAGGTGGTAATTGGCTGAACCTACTGTATCAGTGGTGTCCAGGTCTGGGCTTGTTGTAACCCAAATGTTCCAGTTAACAGACAGGCTTTCTTCTGTCCACAAGATCCTTGCAAAAGCAGGGAATTTCTGGATACCTATAACTATTTTCTTAAGCAAAGTAAGCACCAAATGAAACTGCATTCACAATTTTCCAAGACTCCCTCCTTCAAAATTCAGACTTCACACTCCAGTACTGACATTTCTCAAAGGTGGGAGCTGAAGACGAGGTTTAAGAATTTGTTCAGGATGACATGTGGGAAAGAGAAGTAGTGTGTACATTAGAGCTAACTGTTGGGTCTCTTCATGGGGGGAAAAAAAACCTTAAATTAAAACTTAACACTAAAGCTTGTCAATGGCTATTTATAGCCCAGGAAGCAGGCTGAAACTGAGATTAAGATCTGTGGGAACAGACTCCAGAGTGGATGCTTAGATGGGAGATGATTTCAATAGTTGGGAGAAGTCTAGCACCACAATACGACAGTTATCATCATAAGGTTAAAAACAAGATAATCGCTCATGTGCAAGCATTTCACTTAGAGAGCTCAAATATAACTTAAAAGAATAAAACAGAAACTACAAAATATCATCCTGAATGAGATAACCCAATCACAAAAGAACACAGATGGTATACATTCACTGATAAGTAGATATTAGCCTAAAAGCTCCAAATAACCAAGATACAATACACAGACCACATGAAGCTCAATAAGAAGGAAGACCAAAATGTGGGTGCTTTGATCCTTCTTAGAAGAAGAAAATACTTACAGGAGCAAATATGGAGATAAAGTGTAAAGCAGAGACTGAAAAAAAAAGACCACCCAGAGACTGTCCCACCTGGGGATTCATCCCATATACAGTTACCAAACCCAGTTACTATTGTGGATGCCAAGAAGTACATGCTGAAAGAAGCCTGATATAGCTGTCTCCTGAGAGACTGTGCCAGAGCCTTACAAATACAGAGGTGGATATTCACAGCCAACCATTGGACTGAGTGCAATAGAGGAGTTAAAGGACTAAAGGAGTTGAAGGGGTTTGCAACCCCATAGGAAGAACAAAAATATCAACCAACCAGAAACCCCCACCCCTAGAACTCCCAGGATCTAAGGACTACACATGGCTCCAGCTGCATATGTAGCAGAGGATGGCCTTGTCATGCATCAATGGTATTATGAAGGCTGGATAGATGCCCCAGTGTAGGGGAATTGAGGGCGGGGAGGTGGGAGTGGGTGGGTTGTTGGAGGGACACCTTCATAGAAGCAGGGGGAAGGAGGGAAACCAGAAAAGAGGATAACACTTGAAATGTACATAAAGAAAATATCCAATTAAAAAAAAAAACTCCGAACTAGTTCCTTCTAGATCAACACTGTAAACAGTGTACAACATTAATTATACATGAATATCCTATCAGCGGTAGACAACTAAGTAAGATCATATTTTTTTGACCTTATTTTTTGTACTTTCTACAGCTATGGACAAAGGCAGGCTCCTCTTAGGACTTGTCCCTTGGCCTTTGGATAGACTTCTGAAACCCTAACACATTGATATGCATTGATCCTAACAGACTCTCAAAGACTACTGCAAGTCAGGCATGGCAGAGTTTAATAGCCTGAGAGCCTCATCACCCCCCCCCCCCACCATGTAAGAGCTCCAGAAGTGGTTACTACAGCCACTAACAGAGTCATTGAAGATGCGTTCGCTTGACTTTTTACCAGTGAGGTAACGATGTTTAGCCAAGGAGTTTAAAAACAGTGCCAGCTCTGGAGCCAGTGTGCTGGAGAGTGTCTGCACCACCCCATTTTTGAAGTTGAGGTTAATTTTAGATTGAACTAGACAAATCCAAGGAGGTTGTAATCAAGATATGCCTCTCTTATTTTGCTTGGCCTTAACTTTGTAAAACTGCCCTCATGATTGTCAACAGTTTCTTATTACAGCTGAGGATATGGGATGGGACTGTGTTACGGTTTGTATGTGCTCAGCCCAAGGAGTGGCACTATTAGAACGCATGGCCCTGTTGGAGTAGGCATGGCCTTGTTGGAGTAGGTATGCCACTGTGGGTATGAGCTTTAAGACTCATGCTAGCTGCTTGGAAGCCAGTATTCTGCTGGCAGCCTTCAGATGAAGATGTAGAACTCTCAGCTCCTCCTGAACCATGCCTGCCTGGATGCTGCCATGTTTCCTGGTTGATGATTTTTTTTTAATTGATTTAAGTTTTATTGCATTGTGATGAGAAAAGACACATAATTTCAGTTTATCTGAATTTGTTAACATTTAAAAACATATATGAAGTAAATAGAGTTACATCACATTCTTCTTTCCCTGTTATAACCCAACTCCTCACAGAGACCCCCCCTTCAATACCTGAAATACCTTTTTCTTATTTTGTCATATTCTTTAAAATTTATAAAATATTATGACAGTAAAAATGAGTAGTATAAAAGTTGTTTGATATCAAACAATCAATTAAACAGTCTTATGTAGATGCTTGTCTGCAGCAATACTGAAAATACGTACGTTTTTCTCAATATATATTTTAAATAACTCCAAACATATTAGCTGTATATTTTAAAATAATATATCAATACTAGTTTTTTGAATGAACATAAGTAGATAAAGTCTTTTTGTTTGCTTGTTTGTTTTGTTTTTAGTAGAGTTTAAGAGCTTACTGTGGTACAAGCCCAAAATAAGAACAGTTTTTAGACATCGGCATTCATTGTAATAAGGCTGTACTTCAATGACCCTCACTTCACCAAAGGATTTTTCCTCCCTAGTAGCTAAGCTAAGAGTTGACAGTTCTGCCGTGTCAAGGAGTGAATTGTAGGCACGATTTATGGATACAGACTTTCTACTATGGTCAAAGCTATTTGACTGGAGTGATCGTTTTCATTCTCAGCCCACAGAGAACAGGTTACATTCATTTGAGAAATGGTGTGGGGCTGGGCCGAGATGGCACATGCCTTTAGTCCCAGCATTTGGGAGGCAGAGGCAGGCAGATTT
>NW_022196891.1:71684006-71695052 GCF_008632895.1 Mastomys coucha | reverse complement strand
GAAAGAAAGAAAGAAAGAAATGGTGTGTGTATTAAAATGGTCTATCGTGAAGTCATTCACTAACTGTTTCATGAACAATGGCTATGTTTGGAGGGTGGTGCAGACATTAGGTGAGGATAAAAATCTGGCTCATGGGCTGTGGTGATTTGGAAAAGCATTCATCTCAGAGAAAGAATAACATAAAGTTCTCTTCTTCAAAATTGATACAATAGGGGCTGGTGAGATGGCTCAGTGGTTAAGAGCACTGACTGCTCTTCTGAAGGTCCTGAGTTCAAATCCTAGCAACCACATGGTGGCTCACAACCATCTGTAATGAGATCTGATGCCCTCTTCTGGAGTGTCTGAAGACAGCTACAGTGTACTTGCATGTATTAAATAAATAAATCTTTAAAAAAGAAAAACAAAATTGATACAATAGTTACAAACATCAAGCAAAGCATTCAGTCTCACTCTTTGTTGTTCTCTTACAAGCCACCTCCCAAGACAATTGTTTATGTTTCTTTTGGCTGTACAAATAATTTTGAAATATGTAAGCTGTTCTGAAAACCACAGTATAGTGTAAAAACATCAAATAAACAATCCTACCAACAGAGAGGCTGAGATAGGAAAAGCATGTCATGACCATTATGTGGTACACAGCAAGACACTGTCAGGTACAAACAAGCAGAAAATGTATATGGATCATACAATATTCGACCTATTTCTCCAATTACCAAAATAGAGAGACCACCAGATAATAGCCAACACATTTTCAATTCCTCATACTTTTGAATTTGAATCGATTAGGGTAAGTTAGTAATATTAATTTTCATATTAAGAGATAAAAGGAAAAGTAATTGTTACTTCCTGTTATTTTTGTTGATAGAGGTGGAATTATGTTTGTATGGATTTGTTGAAAGGTTACTTTCTTGCTTTTTCTAGGGTGTAGTTTTGCTCCTTATGTTGGTGTTTTTCTCTATTATCCTTTGTAGGGCTGGATTTGTGGAAAGATATTATGTAAATTTGGTTTTGTCATGAAATATCTTGATTTCTCCTTGTATAGTAATTGAGAGTTTTGATGGGTATAGTAGCCTGGGCTGGCATTTGTGTTCTCTTAGGGTCTGTATGACATCTACCTTGGATCTCCTACCTTTCATAGTCTCTGATGAGAAATCTGGTAATTCTGATAGGCCAGCCTTTATAGGTTACTTAACCTTTTTCCCTGACTGCTTTTAAAACTCTTTCTTTGTTTAGTGCATTTGGTATTTTGATTATTATGTGATGGGAGGAATTTCTTTTCTGGTCCAGTCTATTTAGAGTTCTATAGGCTTCTTTTATGTTCATGGGCATCACTTTCTTTAGGGAAGTTTTCTATAATTTTGTTGAAGATATTTATTGGCCCTTTAAATTGGGAGTCTTCACTCTCTTCTATACCTATTATCCTTAGGTTTGGTCTTCTCATTGTGTCCTGGGTTTTCTGGATGTTTTGGGTTAGGAACTTTTTGCTTTTTGCATTTTCTTTGACTGTTGTCTCAATGTTTTCTATGGTGTCTTCTGTCCCTGAGATTCTCTCTTCTATCTCTTGTATTCTGTTGGAGATGCTTGCACCTATGGCTTCTGATCTCTTTCCTAGGTTTTCTATTTCCATGGTTGTCTCCCTTTGTGATTTGTTTATTGTTTCTATTTCCATTTTTAGATCCTGGATGGTTTTGCTCATTTCCTTCACCTGTTTGATTGTGTTTTCCTGTAGTTCTTTAAGGGATTTTTGTGTTTCCTCTTTAAGGGTTTCTAGCTGTTTGTGTTCTTCTGTATTTCTTTAAGGAAGTTGTTTATGTCCTTATTAATGTCGTCTATCATCATCATGAGAAGTGATTTTGGATTTAAATCTTGCTTTTTCAGTGTGATGGTGTGTCTAGGCCTTGCTATGGTGGGAGAATTGGGTTCTGATGATGCCAAGTAACCTTGGCTTCTGTTGCTTATATTCTTACGCTTGTCTTCTAATATCTGGTTATCTCTAGTGCTACCTGCCCTGGTTAAATCAAACTGGGGTCTGTCCTTCCTGTGATCCTTGTTATGTCAGAACTCCTCAAAGTCAAGTTGTCTCTGTGATCCTGTGATCCTGGGCTAATTAGAGTGCCTGGGAGTACAGCTTCCTCTGGGAATTATGGGACTCACTGCAGAGTTTGCACCCTAGGTCTGCTCAGGGCACCAGCCTAGACAGACTGGAAGGAACCAGTGCCACTGATCTGGTGGAGTTCCTGTTTTCCTGAGTCCCGCTGATCCCAGTTATTCCTGGTGTTAGGACAGATGTGTCATTCTCACCTCTGATCCTTAGGCTCTTGGGTGAGTCAGAGCACCTGAGATTGAAGCTACTTCTAGGTGTTGTGGGACTGACTGCGCAATTTGTGCCCAGGGTCTGCTTAGGGCACTGTCCCAAACAGACCAGAAGCAACCTGTGCCACTGGGCTGGTGGAGTTCCTATGTGCCTGAGTCCTGCTGGTCACAGTTACTCCTGGTGTTGGGACAGATGTTGACTCACTGTTGATGATTATGGACTGAACCTCTAAACCTGTAAGCCAGCCCCAATTAAATGTTGTCCTTATAAGAGAACCTGATCTGGTATTGGGTGAGGGAAAAGAACTGAAGCCCTGAGGGCCACCAGAAAGAATGGAAACAGGCAACCTCTGGAGGTAGGAGGTTGGGGGATCCCTCCAGAATATACCAGAGACCTGGGGGGTGAGAGACTCTCAGGACTCAAAGGGAGGGACCTTAGATGAAATGCCTGATAGTAGGGAGAGGGAACTTATAGAGACCACCTCCAGCAGGAAGAGTGAGGGATGGGGTTGCCATCCTATAGTCACAACTTTGACCCATAATTGTTCCTCTCTGAAAGAATTACAGGGGTGGAATTGGAGAGAAACCTGAGAAAAAAAGGTCCAGCAACAGGCCCAATGGGGGATCCAGCTCAAGGGGAGGTCCCAGGCCTGACACTTACTGAGGCTATGGAATACTCACAAAAAGGGACCTGTCATGACTGCCCTCTGAAAGAACCAACAAGCAGCTGAAAGAATCAGATGCAGATATTTGCACCCACCCAAGGAACAGAAGCAGCTGACCCCTGTTGTTAAGTTAGGGAAGGCTGAAAGAAGCTGAGGAGAAGGGCAATCCTGTAGGAGGACCAGCAGTCTCAATTAATCTGAAGCTCTAAGATATCTCAAACATTGGACCACCATACAGGCAGCATACATCAGCTGATATGAGGGCCCCAATACACATACAGTAGAGGACTGCCGTGTCTGTGTTCATTCAGAGATGATGCACCTAACCTTCAAGAGACTGGAGGCCCCAGGGAGTTTAGAAGTCAGGTGGGGTGGGGGTTGGGAACGGGGACATCCACATGGACACAGGTGGGTGGGAAGGATTTATGGAATGTGGAACTTCTGAAGGTGGATGGGGAGGATAAAATATGGAATGTAAAAAAAATATTAATAAAAGAAAGTTGGTTTGGTCATGGTGTCTGTTCACAGCAGTAAAATCCTAAGACAGACTCAGGACTCGTTTCACTGTGGGTTAGTCAGTTGAGGATATATATAAATATATGTTTATATAGAGTGAAGTTATTGGAATGATTCAAATGCTGCTGCCCAACTAATCCAAGAATTAGTAGCTATGAATGAAAGTCCAAGAATCTAGTAGTTTCCCAGTCCCACAAGGCTGGATGTCTCAGCTGGTCTTCTGTCTACACTGGTATCCTGAAGTAGTAGCAAGCCCTGTGCTAACAAGTCAAGGTCAAGAAGGCAAAGGTGTGGTCTAGATTGAAGTTGTGCCTTCCTATCTCAAGATCTGGATCAAAAGCCTGAGTCTTCTAGACTCAAGATCAAGATCACAAAGCCCTTTATTTCAGGATTGTGATTCATTCCAGATCTAGTCAAGGGAGAAGTAAGACTAGCCATCACACGTTAGTACTCATTGTATCCCTGGGTATGGAAGGGATGAGCCAGTGCCCACTTGCACTATAACTGAATAAATGTAATGGATGGCTATATTCAAAGTTTTCCTTGTAGTCCACTCTATCTGAGCATCAGTAACCTTTGTTTTGTGTCTTCATATCACCAGCTGTAAAGCCCTGAGGTTCTTTAAAAAGGAAAAGTACCTACATGTAATTCAATCCTCTAGCAAATTCAACTTGGTTAAGGACGTATCTCATTTGAAAAAAAAGTCAGGTTAGTTTAACCTACCAAGGGATATTGGTAAAGTAACCCCTCAGAATGGGCAGAGACTACCTTTTCAACATTTGAATTGTTTTCCTTACAGTTGCTGTAATATTAAAAATATCCTTATTTTGCTCAGTACATAGGGTTAAAATAAGTAAATAAGTAAATAAATAAATAAATGTTATCTTGGGAAATAAGTAGGGTTTCATTTCTCTCCAGTTTTCCAGAGTGATTTAAGTATTTTATTTAAAAAAAAAAAAACCTATTGTTTTCTAGTGAACTTCACAGTGGAGAAATTTATAAATGTCTTCCAACAATTTTGTAAGTTAAAAATGAACAGTGTTGAGAATTTCCTTGCAGAATTGGAAATGAACAGCAGAGGGCAAAGCTAAGGCTGTGGTAACTGACTCCCTGGACACAAATGAGGGAATGCACAAAATGAAGCCCAGTTCTATTTTTGACTGAAATTTAGCACCTCAGTTGCCACAAGAGAGCAACAACCTTCAATTTAGTCCTGTTTTCAGCACAAACTGGAGAAATAGGAATGAGCAGTGCAATAAAATAATGGAAAGCATGCATAAAAAGAGGAAAGGAATAATGTAATATCAATAGTCCTTTTCTCATTTTATGCACACATTTAGGTACAATTAAATCACTTCAAATAAAATCATACTTAGTATGTTGATGCAGGACTTTAAAAATATACAAAATATATAATTACACATATATGAGTTATATAAAATTCTTAATCTAGAATATATATTCTATAAACAAGGTTATTACAAAGGCCTTTAACATTTTTAAGGATTGTTTGAATGTTTGATAGGCAAATGATTATTTTATTAGCATTTTTAATATCCCTAAACTTTACTATTTGGAATACTTTGTATTACAAAAGTACATTTCAAAGTGTCATACCAACACTGATAGAAAGAAAGAGAGAGAGAGAGAGAGAGAGAGAGAGAGAGAGAGAGAGAGAGAGAAAGGAAGGAAGAAATGTTGGGGTTAAGCCTATGAGGACAGTATATATTGAACAGGAATATATTTTTTTAATAGATGGGATTTTTATTCAGTCAAATTTCTAGATTTAAATGCCTGCATTTTATACTTCATGTTGTTTTGGTTTGTTGTTTTTCAAATAAAAATAAAAGAGACATGGAATTGTCAGAAGGCTTGATCAGAAGAGAGAGCTTCCATAGTGTGCACAGATCCCTGAGTCTCATCCCTGTAACACAGAAGGCAGGCCTGGGGGCTCACACCTGGAATCCAGTACTTAGGAGACAAACTAGGAGGATCAGGAGTTCAAGGTCAGCATTGCCTACATAGGAAGCTTCAGGCCAGCCTGGGCTACATGAGATCCTGTCTCAAAAGTAAATAAGAAATAACACAGAGAGAAACAGAGGGAAAAATTTCTTATAGTAATAAAAGGGGGTATTAATTCCATTGAACATTTGAGCCCCCAGCTGTTTCTCTCCCTCCCCCTCTCCCTCTCCCTTCTCCTCTCCCTCCCTTCCCCTTTCTTCTCTCTATCCCTCTCTCTCTCTCTCTGCCATTCCTCCCCACCTTAGCCTTCTTCCTCTCTTTCACTGCCACATGCTCTGCTGACAATTTTCTCCATTATACACAAGAAGTTACCCAAAATTAATTACCAATTCAGGGGAAATGTTTCATCGTTAGACTTAATCCTAGCACAGCATCTCATCATCAGAACATAGCCTTTGAGAATTCAAAGGGAGGGCCAAGAACAGCTTCCATGCCTAAACAGCAACACTTATATTTACAGGACACATTTTTTCTTGTGTGCAGTCTCCCCAAACCTGTATGAGCAAATGCCCAGGTTCCCAGAGCCATCCTCAGAGCTGCTCCATGTTTTGATTTGTTGTTGTTGTTGTTGTTGTTGTTGTTGTTCTAAAGGGGACCCCAACAATCAACATTTTAGAAATATCCCAGGGCACAGGGACTAGGAAGAGGAGACTGTAGGTCTAGCAAGGAGGCAGCTAAGGAAGCCATTGAGGACCACGAACCAAGTTTTGGTTATCCTACAGTTAAAACATCCTCACCACAGCAAACAAGTCCCAACACTGTTTGTTTTATAATTAATCATTTGGAGCTACAGATGCCTGTCAGTGGCAGAGCTCTTGATAAAACCAGGAAAAAGTCCTGGTTTTGCCTCACAGTACCACCACAAGAGGGAGATGGAGAGGGGGAACGGGAGGAGGAGGTAGAAGGGGGAGAAAGAGAGAAGGGGGAGAGGGGGAGAGAGAGGGGAGAGAGAAGAGAGATGGGGAGGGAAGGAGAGAGAGAGAAAGAGAGAGAGGGAGAAAGAAAGAGAGAAAGAGAGAGAGAGGGAGAGAGAGGGAGAGAGAGGGAGAGAGAGAGAGAAAGAGAGATTTCTTCTGAGAAGAAGAAATTGGAAAGAATAAAAATAGCAAAGTAGAAACTAACTAGAGCCTATTGTGCAAGCCCTGGCCCAAGGCAAAGGTAACTCAGACAAGCTGCATTAGCAGGAAGGGAACAGAAGGCAACAGTGCCCTGTGGTTGTGGAGGGTGTAATACTGAGGACAGCAGCTTCTTGGGCTGAAATCACACGTCTGCCATTTCCAAAACTGTGTGACCCTGGGCAAGCTACTCATCCTTTCTGAGTTTCAGTTTCCACACCAACAGATGAAAGTAGGTTAAAATTAAATTGCAAATCAACTAATTGAAGTACAGCGAAAATACTTGTCCTGTGTAAGTGCTGAACTGAGGGTCAGAACATAAACAAGAAATGAAAACCTGCATGGTCCTGGCTCTTTTACTCCCTTTTGCCACCTGCACTAAACACACCCACTTACATTCATTCACCTGCATTCACCATAGCAACCACCTGCACACCTTCCACCTCACACAGGACTTCGAAGAGATAACACCTTCAAGGACATAGTCTCTGGGCATTATCAATGACATACACACCCTAGACAAATCGGACGGGTATCCAGCAAGTCAAGAGTATACTTGTAAATTTGTCAAAACAGTTGAAATTTGTATCCCTGTGGACATTATTTAAATCATGCTTTTTATTTAAAAAAGGGGGGGTATGCCACGCCCACTCGTCTACTCCAGTTAAATCTGCAATATCAGGGGTAAAAGCCTGATCATAGACAAGAGGCGTTATGACTTCAAAGGGAGTTTGCCTCCTAGGTATTCAGTCAGTCGTTGGCATCTCCTAACTCAGGTGTGTTCCAGATTAGTCTTTCCAATCGTCAACACGCCTTCTCATTCAGGCATAAAGGTACCCCAAGAAATAATTCATAAATGGCTAAAAAATGGCATTGTTCCCTGGCCAGCACAGTGTTCCAATATATCCTAATGTATTACCTAGCTATCCTTAGCTTGGAATTTCTCACAAGGAAGCTGCCTTATCAGATAGGATGTCCTCAGAGTTAGCAACAGAGGTCAGGCACATAGTTAGAATTCTCAGAGCCCCACAGAAGACAAAACTGTTTTATATACCAGAGTAATTGAAGGGCTTCCCTCACTTAAGGGCATTAGCAGGAACTGCTTGATTGGAACTTCCTGGTGATTGCCTCCAGCAGACCCAGAGAATTAGCATGGGAATACCAAAATAGCCCCAGCGGGGAGGGCACCACAGCTCTTTCACCTGCTTCACACTTGGATACCTGATCTTACCAACCTTGATGTAACCATCCCTCGCCTATGTGATCTTACTGACCTTGATGTGACTGTCACCTGCCTACTGACTTTTGTCATTCGCCCTGTTTTCTGTATACTATATAAGCCTGGTTTTCACTTTGTGCTAAGGGTTAGACTTAGACTTGGACAGATTCATTCATTCAGATTCAAGCTTTGAGCCTCATGCAGTCCTCAGCCCCCCCACCCCCACTCCCGCCCCAGCCCAAGTGCTCTGGGTCCGGGGGTGCAGCACCAATCCAGAGGAGATGGCTGCTGCTTTAGACCCAGTGTGTTTCAGGTGGCCTCAGATGTACCTCAACTGCTGAGCTGCCAGATTTCTCATTTCTCTCTTGCAATGACTATAAAAACCTCATGCCATTTTTAAGAAATACATTCAGACTCAGCACTCCCTTGTGTCAACTCTGTCATTCGCTGAATTGTTGCCTACCTGACCAGAACTCTCATCCATGGAAAACGGAGGTTCCCCGCAATGAACCCAGTCCATGGCAGAAATTTAGAGTGACTTCTTAAATTACTAAATAACAAAACATTCAACTCCCCAGTCTATGCTTTTTAGATCAATTACTTTGGCCTAGGGAAGGAAATAAGTCAGTGAGAGAGAATATGTCAGCTTACACAGAGCCCTGGGTTTGACCCTTATTGCTAGGCCAGTCAGTAAGTTTCAGAGTTCTGGAATGGCTTTCCGACCTTCACCCCATTTCTGGGACTTTAGATAAGCTGCCACATCCAACTTTCTATGAGTGCTCAGAATCCAAACTCAGCACTTGTTGATATAAGTCAACATAGGAAATAATAGGTTTCATTATACATTTTCATTCGCATGCTTCATTCACACTTTAAAACATGCCCTTTTTAGCGTGTGACTTACCCATGCAATGATTTCATACCACAAAGCAGCAATTCTGAAGCAGGACTTCACACTTCCACTGTGCAAGTGAAGCAACCAACCCCGATCCATCACAAACCAGGCTGGGAATTTACTCACGCAACTGAAAACTATCACCTATGAACTTAAGTAAATGGGGAACACATGGGGATAAGAATGCGTCAAGATCAAGGGAGCAAAACCAGGCCCATGAACTTAGGAAACACACTAGTTCGACAAAGGATGAGATTACTTCATCCAATCAGAAAAGGCTGGAAGGCTGACATTATGCACAGTTGCATTGGCAAACCTGTCATCCATCCATCACGTTGTACCACAGGATTAACAAGCAAAAGACTCCTGATTTTCTCCTGAACTTCACCTCCACTTGGTCTCTATTGATCCTTGAACCACCTCAGATAACTATCCCTCATGAGCCTCAATTGGACTTAACTTTCTACCAATCTTCTTTCAACTGGCTCATCTCAGGATGTCTCTAGCCACTCCTAAAGTGGGTTCTTTAATAAATACATTACAGGTGTTGTTAGCAACTACAGCAGATATTAAGGACAAAGAAAGCCCTGAGTTCAAGACCCAGTACATCCTCCCCCACAAAGAACTAACAGAGAAGTCACTACTTTCAAGAAAACGGCTAACATCAAGTCAACAGCAACTCTCTGCATCTAACTGCCTGTCTGCCTTTATCTCCATTAAGGTACCTCTGAATACCTCTGCATTTCTGTCTTGTTTGTAGCCATTCTATAACTATTACTGGGTGAAGTGTAGTGTGTGCTCTGAGGATTAACATTCATAATTAAGATTGGAATGAAAGAACCTGTGATGGCCAACAGCCATGCAATCAAGCCAACGAGGGGTTATATGCTAAATAGCAACCAAGGAAACATAAGTGGCTTGGAAACTTATTGTTATCTGCCCCTGACTTTGTGAAAAAGTCACAAACATAAATCCACCAATGCCTCTGATACAGCACACCCATGTCAGTGTGCAACACAGAAGGGAAGTGTCCCCAAAACATCAGCTGCGAAGCTCTTCTACACCATCTATTTTGCAAATAAGAGCCTATAAATATCAGAAAGATGCATCGTGCTGAGGGTGTGGCTGGAAGTACAGCAGATATTAAGGACAGGGAAGGCCTTGAGTTCAAGCTCCAGCACTCCCAACCCCTCTCCCCACCAAAACAGAACTAACAGAAAATCACTACTTTCAAGAAAACAGCTGGCATCAAGCAGTCATTTCTAGACTAAGTGCCCAGAGCAAAGACACATTTTTGTTTCTGTACCACATGAATCTATGAGTGGTACATTAAAGCTGGAGGTTGCCAGAACTTAAAAAAAAAAAAAAAATACATTGGTGGGGGGGAGGGGATTTATGCTGAGAATGGACTTCAAGTAGGAGCAGGCAGGAGCATGACTTTCCTGTGGTTCAATTTCTTCTGTAAAGAATGTAACCCTTCACTAACAAGTTCATTATGAAGATGCAATGCCTACTTACAAGGTTACAGGGAATCTGGTGTGGTGGCCTTTCTATGCTTTTAAAGACTGAAAACTGTTGTAAGCACCAATGGCTAGTGATGCCATTCAGTACAGCACAAGATTAGCATGTATGAAGCCCTGGATTCAAAACAAACAAACAAACAGGCACCAAACTTGGACCAGACAGCAAGTTGAGAAGCCTGGTACAGCTAAAGAGATGAGTTTAGCAAGTAACTCGTACTCTGAGGAAGGAAGAAAAACCATGAGGAGGTAGACACACCCTCTCAGCTTCCTTCTATCTACCTGGTTGTGAGCAATGAGCCTACAAGCCTACGGCCACAGCTCTGAGCCATGCCCCTGACACACCTCCAGCTGGCCACACACTCACACTAGAGCATCAGAGCCAGGGAGAAGCCTTTGTTCCTGTAAGTCACTTCCTGACAAGTGTTTTACTACAGCAATGAAAAAAGTGGCCAATACTGCCACGCACACTTTGCGTGATGGCGGTATTTGAGGCGAAAACTTCAAGGAAAGTTAGTCTCCTGCCTCCGCATTGTCGCCTGGCACCCCAAACTCAGAGGTGGCCCAGATATGTCTTCGTACTTGTGTGCTAGGAACTCACCAAGATATCATTTCTTCACAGCTAACAAAAGAAAATTCGGACATTGCTTTCTGACCTTCATCAATGTTCCATCTTCCTAGTCAAACCCTGGCTTGGAATGTTTAGCCTCCATCATTGGGGGAAGGGCATCAAAGCTTACAGAATGAGCAAACTATCCCAGGGCAAGATCAGGTGAAATCC
>NW_022196891.1:71646803-71683795 GCF_008632895.1 Mastomys coucha | reverse complement strand
CAGGTGATTTTGGTCAGAGCTAAGCTTTCTTTCAGATTGTAATCCTTGTTTAGTTCCTGCTAAATTAATATGTATTTACTTTGCTGCCTGACTCATTGTGTTCCTAACGATGAGCGATGTACCTGCACTTTGTTTTGATGTATCTTGATCATTGTACCATCTGACTTTTTCAAACCTTTCTGTATCGACTATTTAAACCTGACTCCATATATGAAAAATACATTCAGACCTTACACACTGGTGTCTAGTCCGTTTGTCAAAGCCGAATCCCATGCCCACCTGGCCAGAATCCCTAGTCCCGTGGAATAAGGGGCCCCGAAAGAAATCCCGGTCCGCGGCACAATACATTCATGGAAAGCCAACTGGAAATCAGTTGAATGATTCCTCTTTGCCAGATATAGAGGACACCAGACCCAGAGACAATATGCACCGTCTGGCTCTCCAAAAGCATCCCTTTTTTTTTTTTTAAACTCTGTTCAGTTGTCACTCCAAAGTGTATAGTGCCCAAATGAAAGAGCTTCCATATAAGGTCCTCCACCTCCTAGAAGCCCCCACAGACATCTAATTCACTGAAAATCCATCTAGTCGACTCTCCTCAAGCTTCCAGCCATGAATATCAAAAGGTGGGCTGCATCTGTGCCCTTCTTTCTGCTCCCTGACCCCACTCAAGTTCATCTTCCTCCTTTGTAAGAGTACACCTGTATTTATATCTCATCCTAGTTGGCTCTCCAGAACTAACTACTAACCATCTTTAAAGTCAACCTCCTCCATCTTTTAATATGACACATTCCCTATTAGGTCTCCTTTACTCCTCACCTCCCGACTCTCCTGTCCTCTATAGTGGGTTTGGCCTAATGCTGCTTAAATTATGCTCATTTGGGTCCCCAAAATTTGCCCGAGAATTCACAAGTTAGCTCAAGATAGTCTGGGATCCTGCCCCTAGTTGGTTCTGATTGGTAAATAAAGTTACCCAGCAGCCAATGGCTGGGCAGGGCAGACCGAAGTGGGACTTTTAGGATTCCTGAGCTAGAGATAAGAGAGGAAGAAGGAGGGAAGAGGGAGATCCACCATGCCCAGAGAAGGAGTAGAAAGATACCGAGCCTGAGGAGGTGCAGGGCAGAGAGCATAACCCCCATGTAGAAGCTCCAGAAGAGGAGCCCCAAGAGGGCTGCCCAACTGGGTCCAGGGCAGCAAAGATGGAATATAGATTTTAGTAAGTAATGACTTGGGAATACCAGAGGGAGGTGGATCAGCCACTTGGAGGTTAGGAAGTGGCCCAACCACTGAGCTGTTTTAGGCATATCAAAATATAAAGGTTGTGTGTCTTTCATTTGGTAACCCAGAACATTGGGGGTGGGTAGCAAGGAAAGCGCTGCTGCTGGGAACAATTTACGTATTTAATTGGGTACTTGTATAGTCCTCCATCAGCCTGTAAACATACCGTAACCACTGGTCATCTCTAAAGGAAAAGCAAAGGCCCTCCTCTCCACTTTCCCTACTTGGAAACTGTGCTAAGTCTCTTTACAGCGCATATTTTGTGACTAGCTGCTAACTACATATGACTAGAGAAAGAAAAGACAAACTCACTGAATAAATTCACCTTCTAATATTACCTGAATACACACCAGGAGTCAACCAGCTGCAGCCTGCTACCCAAGTTTGTGCAACTCCCTCCTTCAGTCCTACCTGAAAATGGAAGTTTTTTTTAGGCAATACAGACTGTGTTGTTTGTGTAATCCACACCAAAGCAGGACTGAATGGCTTGACCAAGTCTGTAAGACAGTTACTGTATTCTGAAATACTGTCTACCTGGCTCTTTACAAAAAAACTTTGCTATCCTCTGATCTAGACAATGAAAACATATAATAAATCCTCCAGTGCCTGAAGTCCAATAAGGGTTGGGAAGAGGATCCTACAGGCTCCTGACTGGGTTGGTGGTGTTCTCAGCAGGAGAATACCTTTACTTGGTCATCTTACCCATCAGTGAGAGCCAAGTGGTAGACATACCGTGTTCAAAATAGAAGAACGTGAGTCTTCATATAGGAGCAGCCATGAGCATAACTTTCCCCTGCTTTGATTTCTTCTGTAGATAATACAACCCTTCATCAAGTTCATTATGAAGACACAATGAATATTTACAAGACGTATACTTCCTTTAAACAGAAATTATGACTGTCCAGCAAAAGGAAAAGAAAAGAAAGTCAGAACAGAAGAGTTGTGCTGAAACACTCATTTGAATAAATGCCTATTACCTACAGTCAAGATGAACTGGGAACTACCACTCGCTGTGTGCCAAATGGGAGATTCCAAGGACCAGTTCCGGAAACCCAAATGTGTGTCTGGCGCAGCATGATCCTCTCAAATGAGCAAACACAAAGAAACCTTGTCACTGCCTGAAAAAGTGCATCCCAAATGTGTCTTTTAAGAAGATTTCCGCTTTAAAAAAATTTTTCAGTTAGCATCCAGAATAAGGAGCTTCATTATGAAGGAGCCTTGCGTCACTGAGCCACACATCATTGTACTTCGCTCAGATCCACCCTTTATCACTTCTCCTCTGCAGACTCTTCCTTCCCACTCTTGCCATTACCCTTCCTCACTCCCCACAGAATCCCTTCTGCTTCTGTGTCTCATGTATTTATATAATATAATACACTACCTATATTTTCTATATATACATATCTCACATGGGAGACAGTATGATGTCTTTCTCTCCCATGTTACTGTCATTTGTCAGGCCTCTCTATCCCTTACACTCCTTTCTCTGGGCATACACTTCCCCCCACCTTTCATGAAATTCCTGCAATGAAGTTTTAAAAGCACACAGTTGGGGATATTTCTCCAGCCACACCAAGGCTGAAAGCAGACTCTCCCCTGAGCACAGACATGGTCATCAGGAGGTATTACAACAATTACCATTACTGTATAAACAATACTTTTCCTTCCTGCTATTCTGGCATTAGACCTACTTAGTGCTGGTGTACATGAGCCTAGGAGGAACATTTTACCTTCCAACCACAAAAATCAGGAAGCTGAGTCTGAAAGAGGATGTCATGCATTGCGGGGATGCATCTGCCTCCTTCTGATTGGATATTGGTATCTTAAGGCCCACAGGATGAATGTGCATGAAACCATCCTGCTTCATATCATCTCATGCTGCTTCATAGGATCACCTGTGTAATCAGGTCACATGTTCTTAGGACGCGTGGGACTTCATACATCTCAGCCATATGCTCCACTGAGTTACTATCCCTATTCTCCAGTGACACTCCTTTACTGATAATAATGGAAGTGAAAAGAATCAGCCGTTTTCCCTTCTTACATAAGATTAATAAAGCAGTATATTAAAATTTAATTAAATCACGTACCACATCAAAATAGGATTTTTTCTTCCTTTTCTTTAAGACGGGGTCTCACAGTGTAACCCAGCTGGACCGAACTCACACTAGAGCTCAGACTGGCCCCAATTACACAGCAATCCTGCTAGCTCAGCTTCCTGAGATGTCAGTCATGAACCACCATATCTAGCTTTAAAAAATTCTTATATGCAATAATCTCAGAAGTATGGTTGACAATACATATGGCCTAACACATTCCTGATAATATGCATATGCATGACTATAGGGTGCAGTCATATAACCATCACAGAGTAGTAGTAGAATGAATTATAGGAATAAAAAGAAACCCCACTATTTCCCAAACTCGAATGAATCATGAAAGTGACAATATATAATTAAAAAGTAGGCATGGCAGCTCAAGCCTACAATCACCACACTCAGCCAGGGGCTGAAGTAGGAGGACTGTCACAAGTTCAAGGAAAACCTGGAATATATAGTGAACTCCAGGCTAATATAAGCATCTAAGCTAAAAGAAGGCTCCCTCTCTCTCTCTGTCTCTCTTTCCCTCTCTCTCTGTCTCTCTGTCTCTCTGTTTCTCTCTCTCTCTGTCTCTCTCTCTCTCTCTCTCTCTGTGTGTGTGTGTGTGTATATGTGTGTATGTGTGTGTACATTTGTGTAGTAAGACATATAATAAAGGTCTTCTATTTGACTCTGATATGATTGCTAATACAGGCATGAGAGATATAATTTGATGACTCACAATATATCTTGTGATCATAAAAAGTTGCTAATACAGGGAACTTTTTCTAAAGCCAAAGTATGTGTACTTCAAAGATTGAAGCCAAGTTGAAATATCTCAATGCACAACCACATATTATTCCTTAAGAAATAAACATATTTCTTAAATGAAATATGAAGTCAGTTGGAAAAGTGGTTTTTGAGGAAAACAGTAAGGAACTTTCTTCTGGTGTGTTTTTCTGACTGCTCCTTCCCACTGGCAATCCTTCATGTCCCTCTCATTAGATTTACTCATCTAAGAATCTCCATGTCTATGGAAGAAAGAATCAAGGCTGTATAGCAAACTGACCTTCAGCAATGTGAGATTCCTTTCCTGGTGACAGCAATATCAGATAAAATAGCTACCTTTATTCGGTGCTGAAACATTACTTTAAAATGAACCTTTCATCCCTGCAAGCCACATCCTCTATAAAGTATCTCCAATGTTCACACATCCAAACGGAGCTAAATAAGCCAGTCATATTTGAGCATAACATTTCCGCATAAAATGAACAGGAAAATGGAGTGACTATGGAATGGTCATGAACACAAAAGCCAGTAGGCATGATGTGTTCACCTTTACAATTTGTAGTTACCTCTAGGTAGCTTTCCCTATCTTTGCATTTCTATTCCTCTCTATCTAGAAAGACATAGAAGAGTGAGACTTATAGCAAGAATGCTGGATGATAGCGGTAAAAAATCCAGAGTAAGAAATAGAAGCAATGAAAAACAGAAATCCAATACAAAGCTGAATCTCACACCAAATAATGCTCAAGTCCACGCCCCATTGTACACTCCATCTCTCCAAGTGTTTGTATGATTACATGATGATTTCACTATGGGCATAAGTAAGGCTTGATCCGTTAAGACAATTTACTGGATAGATTCTCTAGTTCCTCATGTCCTCATTCACCATGGCCTTCCTTATAACCCTGTTCTGCATACTTGGAGAATGACTAAACAGGATTTTAAAATAAGAATTTAAAACATAATAATTAAAAATAGTGTGTACCAATTACTATGCTAAATGATTTCTAACTTAAGCTTATTTAGTAATAAGTACAATTCTCAAACAAGATATGATTATCACTGAAAAAATTGTAATGTGATTCTGTGAAAACATAATCTCTTCCTCCATGGAAGACATGGGATCAAAATCTAAGTCTAGACTCTGCTCTTAACCGCTCTGGAGAGACCTTTCGGGTAAACATAGTGATGCAGCGCTAGGGAATGCCATCACCCAAATTTTGACTTGCATTACTGGGTGAACAGTCAATTTAATATATGTAATATTATAGGACAGTTGCAAACATGGGTGTTCAAACATGGTGACTAGAGGAGTGGCGTGTAATTCTGAATAGAGTGTCCCAAAAGGAGGAATAGAACTGGGACTGGAGAGACAGCACCGGAGTTAAGAGAGTACTGCTCTTGCAGAGAGTCAAAGTCCTCTTCCCAGAAACCATCCTGGGCAGCTCACAACCGTCTATAACTCCAACTCCAGGAGATTTGACATCCTCTTCTGGGTGTCAAGAGCACCTGCACTCAAGTGCACATACCCAAACAAAAACAAAGCAAGTAGCTGCAGCCATGGCTTTCCTGTCAGGGGGGAAGACGCAGACGCATTATAAAAAGAAAATCTAGGTGGCCCATTTAAAACACTCGCAGTCCTATCCAAGGATAAGACCAGCATTTTTGAAAGCCTTAAGTCCAGTTTGAGGATTTATTGAATCAGTGGCCCCTCTTGTGTTATCACACAAATGTCAATATTGAAGAGAAGATGCATGTGGTCATTTTCTATGACTCATGGAGCTATGGCAAGGCAATGCTTTGAGATAGAACCTGCTGTTGAAGTCTGATCTACCCTAGGGGCCTCCTAAGGAGAAGAGATCAGAAGTCAGAGAAGTCAATGTGTCACAACTCCAGAGTGAGGGACAGCTGCAGAGAAGTCTCTAAGAGAAGGATGCTCAGTGTGTTAGAAAGTGAACCTGCCAGCAGTTAAATGTAGGGGCTCATTATTTCCATTGTTGGCAGATAAGAACTCAATGCATCACTGCAGAGCCTCCTTGAACTTGGAATGAGGTCAGTGTTGGACCAGTCCTTGAAGCCAACTATTTTCCATGATCTTTGTGATTAGTAGGCTGAACTCCGAAGTTCCAGCAGAGTCTCTGACTGCAGCATCCTCATCTCTATACCAAGGACTTTAATGTCAAGTAGGATTTGAAATCATGGAGACTGGCCCTCCCATACAGATCTCATTGTTGGGCTTGTAATCTCTGGAGATGGAAGGGTGGTAGGGTTTGCCTCATCCACAGGTTGCAAGCTAAGTGTGGCCAACAGAGACTCCTCTTACACACATTTGCTGTTTTCTGTACCATGGTCAATAATAGTGTGTTGGTTGGCTATCAACGTAAATGCACTTCTCTACCTTGTTTAGTCTTATGTTGTTCTCATTTTAGTGGTTTTCTTGCTTCCCTCCCAATGGTGCTAGGGACTCAGCTCTCAACAGTAGGCTATTCACTAAGAAGATTCCCAAGTAAAAGTGGAAGTTGTAGCCAAGTCAACAACCTCCTCAACTGAGGAGTGATACAAAAATCACTCCTCAGAAACACAAGAAACAAGAGTTGAGAATGTAGCTTGGTGCATTATATGGCCCTAAATTTTACCTCCAGAAGAAAAAAAAAAAATGAGAACAAATGGAGAAAATCCTTTCAATGAAATGATATAAAACTTCCCAATCATAATTATACTCTGATAAATAGCCTCCTATCCTCTGGAAAGTCTCACTTTGTCTCCAGGACCTGGTCAATGAACCCTGACTTGCTGTCATTTTTAACTATTAACCAACCAGGAATGGGCATGGCTGAATTCCTTCAGGCACATAAACTGATCTAACTGTACTCATGGTCAAGCACACATGTACACATCCCTTAAATAAGTAGACATGAGTAGGAGCCTAGGTGATCTCTGTCTCTTCTATCCTTGTCTTCGTCCTTTTTGACTGAAAAATCCTTTTGTACCAATGTCCACCTCTTTCGGACTTGTACACTTTGCTTTCTTTCCTTCATAATTTTATTTATTTGTTTATTTTTTTTAACATATGAGCACACTGTTGCTGTCTTCAGACATACCAGAAGATGGCATCAGATCCCATTACAGATGGTTGCGAACCACCATATAGTTGCGTGGAATTGAACTTAGGACCTTTGGAAGACCAGTCAGTGCTCTTAATGGCCGAGTCATCTCTCCAGCCCCTACTTATTTAATCTTTAGACATGCTCTTACTTTAACCCATACTGGCCTTTAACTCACACATCCCCTATCTCAGCCTTGGAAGTGCCAGAATTACAGAATGTCTTAGTTACTTTCTATTGCCATAAGACACTACAAGCAAGGCACCTTGTAAGAGAAAGAATTTAGTTGAGGGTTTGTTTATAGTTTAAGAAAGTGAGTCAATGATCATCATCATCTCAGCAGGGAATGGGGTAATAGGCCAAGCAAACATGGTGTTGGAGCAGTAGTGGAGGGCTTGCATACTGAGAGAACAACTATGAGCCAGAAAAAGAAAAATAGAGACAGGGAGACAGAGTCAGAGAGAGAGAGAGAGACAGACAAAGACAGAGACAGAGAGACAAAGAGAGACGGAGAGACCAAGAGAAATAGAGTGATAGAGAATGGTACTAGTCTTTAAAACCTGAAAGCCCACCCCCAATGACAGCTTCACTGTCTGGGGATGAAGCATTCAATATATGAATCTAAGGGGACCATCCTCACTAAAAACACCTCCAAGGCCATTGACATATACTTATAGCTTTCCCCTCCTTTTTGGTTGTTATTTTAATAAAGCATTCCTTTTTACTTGAGTTATTTTATAGTGAATTTTATTGACACCTGGTACATAGGATAAATTTCCTTAGCATTTGTGGATGAGTTAACATGAACACTCAAAACTACATGTGTGCTTTAAAGTTCATAAACCCTTTATCAAGTAATGTGAGGGGAAATATGATATCTTTTTAAATATTTTCTATAGCAGGTGGAATCAAAATAGTAATCCCTAAGAAGATACAAGATATATCTGAAAACTTTAGCTGAGGTAGGGAAATTTATAAACTATATAAGTAAGATTCCTCACATCAAAAACTGTAGATGTTTTTACTGATATATATAAATAGAAACAAGTAGGATGCTGTCACTAAATTAGGGGACAGAAAGAGTGCCAGCCACAACCTGAATCCTACTGGGTTCCATCATGTAGAGAACTATCCCTGGGAGAATTGTCGGTTGGAAATGCACATAACAACTCTTTTCTGGAAATCAGCAGAGAGAATAATTATGAGAAAAGTCTCTCCCTGGGGATGAGCACATTCATTCCCACCCCCCACCCCACCCCCACCCCTGTCTTTCCAATCTCCAGTATGTTTTTGTTCTTTGTAGTTTGAGAAAAAAAAAAGTCCTTATCTCTGTATTCAGCAAGCCCTGGTACTGTTTATGATCTGGTATTTTAGAGTATGGAACAACACTTCCCATGAGATTGCCTTTAATTGTCTCTGTTTTGTGTTCACTTGGTGGAGGCACTAGAGAGGTAATACACAGCCTAGGAAGATGGCAAGGAGGAAACAGACACTTCTAGCTGGAGAATGAAACCCGTATTTGGTGTGGTTCTTTTTTAATTCCTGTGTGACACCTAACCATCTTTCAAGATAGCATGGCTAAAGAAGTATTTCTAGTCTCTTTATCAGTAGGGTGGAGTAAGGTGACACATGAGAAATAACCAGGTTAACTTAAAAAGAGAAAGAGAAACACGCATTGGTAGAACCATTTCCTAGCATGTTTGGGGACCTGAGCTCATCCTCCAGCATCACCATAATAAATTAATAATTTAAAAAACATAAATAGAGGAATAAGATTATTGTGTTCTTTCAGTTTGTTTCAGTTTCATATTTACTAAGTGAAAAGACTTTTAAGTTCTGGGCTTTATTGAGGAAAATGAAGTTAATTTGATAATAGTTTTCATAAAAAAGCAAGTGCTAGACTGTCATGTGAATTTCTCCTGGGACAATAGGAAGGAATTCACTCACACATCTATTCACCCCAGCTAGGGCAACAACATACAAAATAACAATTCCATGGAAGTCCAACATGTCAAACCAATGGCCTTATCATGATTGCTTACATAGAAAGGGGGAGGGATGCTACAGTGGGGTGGACTCCCTGGACAGGTACATCGATGAAAAGTCTTATTCCAGCCTGGATGACAGTGTCCCTATAAATGCAGAGACAAAGCTCCCCGTCCCTTCAGTTAATCTTGCACACACCATATATTCTATCACTTTCCAACACCACAAGACGACCTGAAGCTTGGACAGAGTTACACACAGCTGAGAAGAGCAGCTGGAATCTGAATGGCCCCACCCTGCCTCCCTTCTTCTATGAGGTAACATCAAAAGGCTAGATTTTGAGAGTACCCTGCAAATAATCACAACTGCTCTGATGAAGATGGCAAAGGCTGTTATAACTAGATAATAGCATGCAATATAGACACAGCTAGTGTTTCCCTCTACCTGTACTGTGTTTACCACATCTCCAAATTCTGTGGTAGTTGTGATTGCAAACTAGTATGACCACTCTGGAAATCAATCTGGAGGTTCCTCAGGAAATTGGAAATAGATCTACCTGAAGACCCAGCAATACCTCTCTTGGGAATATGCCCAAAAGATGCCCCACCATGCCACAGGGGTACTGTGTTTTACTATGTTCATAGTGGCCTTGTTTATGATAGCCAGAGGCTGGAAACAAGCCAGATGTCCCATGACAAAAGAATAGATACAGAAAATGTGGTTCATTTACACAATAAAATACTACTCAGCTATTAGGAACAAGGACATCCTGACTTTTGCAGTCAAATGGATGGAACTAGAAAATATCTTCCTGAGTGAGGTAACTCAGATCCAAAAGGACATGCATGGTATGTACTCACTAATAAGTGGATATTAGCCAAAAAAATGTACGGGAATACCCAAGATACAGTCCAAAGGACTCAAAAAGGTCAACAAGCTGAAGGGCCCAAGTGAGGGCACCTCACTCCCATTTGAGTGGGAGAAGACAGCAATCATAAGGTGGGAGGGAGGGAGCTGGGAGGGAAGGTGGATCGGTGGGGGGAAGGGGAAGAGGGGATTTGATGTGGTATTGGGTGTGCGAAAAGGACTAAAAAGTCCTGAGGGTCGGCAGAAAGAATAGAAATAGGCAACCTCTGGAGGTAGGAGGTTGAAGGACCCTCTAGAATGTACTAGAGACCTGGGAGGTGAGAGACTCTCAGGAATCAAAGGGAAGGACCTTAGACAAAATGTCCTACAGTAGGGAGGGGAAACTTGTAGAGTCGACCTCCAGCAGAAGGTCAGGGCATCAAGTGAGGGATAGGATTGCCATCTCACAGTCAAAACTCTGTCGCATAATTGTTCCTGTCTGAAAGAACTCCAGGGATGGAAATGGAGAGGAGCCTGAGGAAAAGAAGGTCCAAAGTGGGATCCAGCTCAAGGGGAGGCTCCAAGGCCTGACACTATTACTGAGGCTATGGAGCGCTCACAAAAAAGGACCTATCATGACTGCCCTCTGAAAGACCCAACAAGCAGCTGAAAGAGTCAGATGCAGATATTTGCACCCAATCAATAGACAGAAGCTGGGACCCCTGTGGTTTAATTAGGGAAAAGCTGGAAGAAGCTGTGGAGGAGGGTGACCTTGTGGGAGGACCAGCAGTCTCAATTAACCTGGACCCCTGAGATCTCTCAAACACTGAACCACCAACTGGGCAGCACACACCAGCTGATAAGAGGCCCTCAACACATATACAGCACAGGACTGGCAGGTCTGGGAAGAGAAGGTTTAGTCAGAGAAGATACACCTAACCCTCAGGAGACTGGAGGCCCTAGGGGATTTAGAGGTCTGGTGGGGTGCGAGGTCAGGACATCCTCGAAGAGACAGGGGTGGGGGGAGCAGTCGCAGGGTGGACTGAGAGGGTTATAAAATCTGGGGTGTAAAAAAATAAATAAAATAAATAAAAGATACAAAATATCAAAACAAAAGAAGGTTCACAAGTTCATGCAGTTATCTAGAAAATTTTTTCACAGGTCCGCACTGGGGTCTCAGAATAATTTATGATATTTCTTCTGCTTATAGAAGCAGGATGGGAAAGATCACCAGTTAGGATTGGTAAACAGGAGGAAGAAGAAAGTGCCAAGCATGGACATTACTCTTCGGTTCTGGGGACAAAGATAGCATTACTGTGTAGCTCAGGCTAACCTGAAACTCTTGATCCTCCTGCATCAGCCTCCCAGGAGCTGAGATCATAGCCATGAACCACCGTACCTGGCTTCATCACCAGCTTTTGACCTCAGCCTCTGTTCACATTCACTGTCTTTGGAGGTATGTTTGGCAAAACTGAAACAAATCTAATTACCCATGTGATCAGCATTCAATGTCCTCAATCACTCAGTTCCTGAGCTCTGTACAAGAGATCCACCCAGACCAACCAGCTTCTCGTGAAAGATGCACACATGAGAATTCTCAGTTTTAGGTGCGTCCTTAGAACCATGCTATGCATGTACCACATACCTGAGGAAGTTAACACTACTCTGGTTTGAAGATGCTAGTCCGGGAGTGCTGATGTTCATGATGCCTTACAATCATGCCTTTTGAGTTCCTCACTCTTAACCCTTGCCGAGTGGGGGCCCCGGGTAAGGGCAGATGCTGTTGCTTCCTCTTGCCAATGTTTAGTGCACAAATGAGCTGGGAAAACACTCACATAGCATTCTAGTGCCCATGGAAACCTGTGACCCACTGGGACTAGTATATTTGCCCTTTGGTACTGCTTCTGAAGGAATGTCTGTGTGACCAGCACAGAAATACTGATGTGGGAGGTATGGTTCAGAGAGAACCATGTACCTACGTATGTTCAGTCTCTACCAGAAAGAAAAATTCTGAATGATCTTAATTAGCCTGATTAAAGCAGGCTAGAAAACTAAGGGATTAGGCTCCCTTTTGTTTCTTTGTTTTGTTTTGTTTTTGAAAAAGGAGGTTTGCCAACTACAGTGAATGCCCTAGTCCAAAGAAAAATATAGAAAAAGACAATCTGCTCCCTGGAGTGGCCCAGGGGAGGAAGCTTGCGTCACGTGTTGTTTTTTAAATTGCAGGGTGATTGGGCAGACACACATCACAGCTGCTACTCCAACTGCAGTCCACCCTCCAGACAGAAGTGGATTCTCCTACTTACATCAAATGGAGCTGAACTCGACCCAGCGTTCTGATTACACGGTTCCCTGAAGCAGTCACTAAAAGGAAGTAGAAGGCCCATGGCAATGATCCGGGAGCAGAACTTCTCTGCTTCTTCTGGAGGCCCGTTTTCCTGCTGGCTAAACAGCTTCTCCAACAGTGTTCGCCCTGCATATGAAACACAGTCATTAGAGGGAGGCTGGCAGATCACCTGGCTCAGAACTCTCCAGAGAGGATAGTAAACATCACTAGTGGGCAACGGTCTCCAAGGCTATTTGTGTGCAGAAAGGAGGCCAATGAACAGAACTGCAATGTCAAGCCAGATACCACATAGGAAAAGGCAGGAGGGTTTGTTCTCCCAGGCTCCCAAACGGCATCTTACCTCAAAAGAGAATGGTCTCTGTTACTGACTGACTATACGTTCCCCATCTGAAAAGAACCTCCACCCCTTTGGGATTTAATTAAGCAATTCTCCGTTTTGTTTTTGTGGGGTTTTTTTGTTTTTGTTTTTGTTTTTGTTTTTGTTCTTCCCTGCCTTCAGAGTATTCTTTGAGGAAGCAGTTACTCAAACTGCCCACCATTTGGGGCCTAGAAATGTCAGAGACTAACTGACATTCACTTTCTCAGACCCAGCACCAGGGAAAGGGAGAGAGTGAGGCACAGACAAAGGTATCTGGCCATAAAACAGGCAAGAAAGCTGGCCAGGAAATAAAAGTCATCCTGAAGAAGAAAAAGATTTAAATGTTTTCAGTTGCTCCATAGAAACAGCTATGTGTGGGGTCTGAAAAGACGGCTCAGCCGTTAAGAGAATTTGCTCCTTTTACAGAGGACCCTGGTTCTATAAAATCTACATGGTAGCCCACATTCATCTATGGCTCTAGTTACAAGGGATCCTCTTCTGGACTCTGCAGGCACCACATATATGTGACGAACATACATACAGGCAAAACACCCATATACATAATAAAATAAAGTAAAAGTCCAAATAATGTTTAACACAAGAAACAACTTTGTATTGAACATCTAAATTTAAATATTTTCTTGGTTCTCCAAAGAAGAATCATTTAGAAGGGAGGATACAGCAGAGAGGAAGGTTCCACAGACATCAAGGCAGACAAAAATCAAGGTATAGAGAATAAATGTCTGTGGACTGCTCGGAAATAAACTGGACATCTATATTATAACTCCTCCCTGAAAGACTTTGGTGGAGAACACCAAAAAAGAGGGCAGAAGGAATGTGAAAGTCAGAGATCTGGAGGACCAGGGAAAATCATGTCTTCTAGGCATGGGAGTAAAGGACTGTTGTACTGAAAAAGGAGGGGCACCCCATCCCCCACCGAGAACCTAAAAGCTGTTGCCAGTTGATGGGAGACAAGACCGTAGAAGACATGCTGGTGCATGTCTCAACCTTTCTTATGGCTTAGAATCATCTTGGAAGAACAGAGTGATGGGAACCTTGGGCACCTCTACTCCACTAGTCATTGTTTGATTCTAAAGATAGACAGATATAAGAGTCAAGGATCTAGTCACTAATATATTTTTAGTGACTACCTAGGGTACTGTTCTGGTGAGCTGGCTGAATTTCTGTCCTACACTTATGTATTATTAGGTGTTATGTATGTATGTAATCTTATGTATTATTGAGGACAGGTCGACCAGAAGTTCCTCTTTAGGTGGATGTAAAACTGGTTGGACTGAAGATCACGGCCTAAGTGCCAGACTACCTCAAACTTTTCATACTCCCATGCTAAATGGCACACCCTCTAATGGAATGACAGTTGACAAATGTCATGGCAATGAATGAAAATACTATAAAGAGAAAAGAGTTAACACCCAACTCCTGGTAAACTTCTAACAAGACTCATAAAAGATGTGAATCTGCTCTCTTTATTTGCCCATGCCTCCCCCTCACATCTTTCACAACCTTAACTAAAACTTTTCTCCCATGGTTTGAGAATGTAACTTGAAACTCTATCTCTCATTTCTAATCTTAGCCAAAAGGAACAGTTTCCCTAGATGCCTAATGGGTGCATGGTCTTGTTCTAGGTTCTACAATTCTGGGGGAAAAAGTAAAACTGTGGGACCCAGTTCAGATCAAAATCTGATACAAACTACTAGTATTCCAACACTCAGAAATTCAGAAATCGGCATAACGTTTTTTCTACATCCACACACTAAAGCCCTTCCACATCACAACTATCCGCTATTCTTGATTCCTATGATTTCTCCCTCTCATGAGTTCATCTTTCAACTTTAAACCAAAGTCAAGCATCCTGAAAAACCGCTCTGAGCCCTTTCTAAACCACTGTAGATCCCTTTATGAACTCTTTAACGTAACTTTTTTTTACTTAAAGGATTGTGTATTGTTTTTAATGTCTAATCCTTCACTTAAGTGATATATTTCCTGAGAGTACACAGATTGAAAATAGGATAATTTTTAGAGAGGGAAAGAAAAATATTTGGGGAATATATCAAATATTACGATGCTACTGAATGAGGATATTTATTCATATTCTAGCCAGAATATAGAAAAGAATTACACACACACACACACACACACACACACACACACACACACTTTCTTTTGCCCTTCCGCCTTACTGTAATTCTTTAAGGCATCACCTCTCTATTGCTTGGCATTCTAAATTTGAAAGAGAGGCTTCACCTTAATACTAAAGACATTAACTGCTAAATGGTCTTGCTTTATTTATAACCCATAGCACCTGGTGCCCTCTGAAGTACTCACTCCTTTCTAAAGTTTTATGGTTAAACAGCATATATTGGTCACTGATGAGCACAGAGCATACACATTGATTGGAAAATTAATAAATACATCTAAAGAAAAATGCAAAGTGGGAGCAGAGCAGAGGTGGTAGTCCTTTGTAGTCTTCTAACAAAGGCACATGGGGGTCAACTGAAAAAGACCTTCCAACCACACCAACTCCTGGACAGTCCTCCCCGTTAAGAACTTTGGCACAGAAAAGATCCCTTTCCCCTTTCGGAGCCCACTTTTTAAATTCAGTCACTTCTGTTGCCTCAACACTTTGTCTCTCAACTTCAGCAGCCAGACTTTAATTCCAGAAATGAAATGCCAGTCCCATTAGAGTAACCAGTTAGATAGTAGAGGACTTAGAGGTCACCAAGGATGGACTTTTCTCTCCTAATTGCCAGCCAGCTTATAAAACCAAAATATAAAAATGCAGGATAATGATTATTGGCCAAATGGAGGAGGCTTTACTAATATCTAGTGGCTTGGGTTCAGACATGCTATTCTGAACTGTATATCATCAGCTAATAACTATCTAAACCTTATAAGAACACTTTCTTTCTATCTCAGGGCTTTCTGGTACTGTCCTCTCCTTAACAATCAATTCAAATTGACCTCACCTGGCCAAGAAACCATCCCTTGGGAAAACCTGCGTATTTTAGGGGCTTTAGAAACAGCACACAGCAAAATGAGGCATGGTGCAACGTGTCTGTAATCCCAGCATTGAAAGGTAGAAGAATCAGACATTCAGAGCTGTCCTTGGTTCAAAGCAAGTTCAAGGCCAGCCTGGTCTACATAAGACCCTGTCTTAAAAGAAAGCAAGAACCTAGGGGAAAGAAGAAATCGTTTCTACTCAAGATGCACATTAACACAATGGACTCTCCAGCCATCTGCCAAGAGTGGTGAGTGTGGGGTACCTTCTTCTGCATTAAATTCTATCCTGTTATTTGTATGTATCATCTGAATTCTCTCAACAGTGTTGAAAAGAACCAGGCGGCCAAGAAGAGTCCTGAGAGACAGGCCAGCAACAAGGCTGCTCCAATCAATTCATTCTATAAGGAACCCAATACTCAATTTCTGTGGGTTTGGGGCAGCATGAGTTGCTGTTATCTATTCTTGCCTGTTTGGATGTTTGAAAATACCTTTGAAAATATAACATTCATTCTTAGCTCAGAGTTTTCCAAAACTAGACTCCAATCTATACATTGGGTATGAGAAGTAAATTTCGTATTGGTTGCTGTGTGTTTTTTAAGTCAACCCAAGGCCTCCCATGAGGTAGAGAAGGCCCCTTACCACTGAGCTACAGAGTCTCATACTAAATTTCAACCATCAATCATCACAAAAAATTCTGTCAAAAACAGTAGACATAAATTCTTATGCCTTTTCTATTTCTGTCTATTAAACAAAACTAATCTCAAACTGTGTCTTCAAAATGCGGCACAACAACACAAGCAAAAATAATGTTTATTCTGTCTTCTCTCAGTCATTAGGACATTCTTTGATCTCCCAATGCATTTTAAATTAAATGAAAGGTTCTTTTTCTCTACAGAACTGAAGATGATCTGTACCTAACTAGAATTACTACCTAGGAAACTGCAACCCAAATCTCAAGTGGTTAATTATCAGAGCACACCCATTGTGCACAGGATACAAAGTGGTTGAAACCAGCTCTAAAATGACTGTGGTTCTTTTGTACGACTCAGACACTGTGAAGCAACAATGACAACAGAAAGCAGGGAAATAGGACTTGGTGTCTGAGTGACCTTAGCAGAGCCCAAATATTACCAATAATTGAAGAGAGTACAAGAAAAGGCACTAAAACCCTCAATTCTGGATCTATGATGGGAACCCTAAGTCTTTTATCTATAATTTCCCATCTATGATACATATTCATGCAAACCACGGCATCAATGACAAGAACAAGAGATAGCTTACTCTGGGGCAGTTATGAGTGATTATGTTCCAACAGATTCCGATTACCCATATACCATGTTCCAACATGTTAATAATTTGAAGAAGATTTTACAGTAACAAAACAAAGAAAATCATAAATGAAGGCACTTAAAAATATATATTGGTATTACCGGGGGTTATGGCACACATCTTTAACCCTAGCCCCCAAGAGAAAGAAACAGGTGGAACTCTGTGAGTTCCAATGCAGCCTAGTCTACATTGGCAAGTACCAGGCCATACCACACAGTGAGACTGTCTCCAGATTAAAAAAAAAAAATCCAATCAAAACAAACAAACAGAAAGCAATAAAAAAATAACAACAATAAACCTACGTTAGTGAGACT
The DNA here is from genome assembly GCF_008632895.1 of Mastomys coucha. NCBI lineage: Eukaryota > Metazoa > Chordata > Mammalia > Rodentia > Muridae > Mastomys > Mastomys coucha. The sequence continues at coordinate 71,666,354 of NW_022196891.1, read as the reverse complement.
ATAAGGTAGGCAGGTTGCAGCCAAGCAAGAAAATCTATTCTAGACCTCATATGATATAATGACATCTGACTAATAACATTCTTAGCCTTTGGGCTGGTCATCATCACAGGGATATTAGGTTAAACACAATCAGTGAGTCAGCCTTGTCTAATCTATAACACAGTGTTCCTTTTGGCTGGGAACTTCAGTTCAGCTGGGAACTATTTAAATCCTGTCTGTAATAATTTGGTGTTGTCCATTTCTTAAAATAATGTAACCTGTTCTCTGTGGACTGAGAATGAAGTCACTCACTCAAGTCAAATAGTTTTGACCATAGCAGGAAATCTGTATCCAAAAATCGAGCCTACAATTCATTTCTTGGTGCAGCAGAACTATCAGCTTTCAGCTTAGCTACGATGGAGGTAAAATCCTTTGGTGATGTGAGGGTCATTGAAGTACAGCCTTATTACAATGAAACCCAATGTATAAAAATTGTTCTTATTTTGGGCTTGTACCACAGTAAGAGCCAAGATTTTAAACTCTACTAAGTACAAAACAAACAAAAAGACTTTATATATTTATGTTCATTTAAGAAAATATTAGTAGTGATGTATTGTTTTGAAGTATACAGTTAATATGTTTGGAGTTATTTAAAATTTATATTAAGAAAAATGTATTTTCACTATTGCTATAGACGAGCATCTACATAAGACTGTTAAATTGGTTGTGGTTTTATATCAAACAACTTTTATAATACTCATCTTATTGTTATAATATTTTATAAATTTTAAAGAATATGACAAAAAATACCCTATCAATATGTACTACATTTGTGAATATGTACATCCAAAAAAATCAATAAACTTTCAAAAGAAAAATAAATAAATAGATAAATAAATAAATAAATAAATAAATAAATAAATTGATGTTGTGAGTGAGGTGGCTGGCCCATTCCTGGAGCAGCAACCAGGGTCATTATCACTAGATGCCAGTAGCACAAGCATCCCTGTTGTAACATCAAAGAAATGTTTCTAAACAAATACTCTAAGGCCATAGGTTGAGAACTATGCCCAGAGAAATGCTCTACCTGTTCTAACAATGGTATTTTGGCTGCCCCTAGAGGACCTCCCTATCCTGACATCTTCTCAGAAGAAGGCATCTTACTTCAATTCATACATATTTAAGGGGCAAGAAAGTAGGTGGGTATTGTTGTCCTTGAACTTAACAAATATTTTCAAATGATTTAGTATCCTTCAAAAGCATAAGCTATTTTGAAAGTTCATGCCACTGGGCCATCTACTACTCTGATTCTTCCTATTCTCCTTTAACCTTTTAACATTTCCTCTTCAGCCCTGTGATTCGACAAGTAAAACATCCTTTAACTGCCATTTTCCATAGAAAGTCCAGACTGGGGATATAGTTCACTGATAGATGGCTAACAAAGTATGTATAAAAATCTAGGCTTGACCCCAGAAGCAACCAACAAATAAATAAATAAATAAATACCCTAATAAATATCATCTAAACCTACAACACTCTTTATTTCCAGTTACTATTGCATTTTAGCTGGATGGGGTGTGGGGGAGGAGGAGACAGGGAAATTCTTATATGTACAAAAGAACTACTAGCTAGAATTATGGACAGTGAAGTGAAAATTTCTGCTTACTTTGGAGACTCAGTTGTGTCATAAAATGTTTTTCTGGAAACTGTCTTATGTCAGGATGTTTTTGCTGAAGCAGACATGTGGGAGAACATTTTGCTGAGAACAGACATGTGGTGTTTGGCTGGAAGCTGCCTGGACAAAGGGTATGTGATGTTTTGCTAAGCCAGACGCTTAAGACAGCACACGATGTTCGGAAAGGGTATAAATATAACCCAACAGACAGTGGACAATGCTCTGTGGCATTGGTTTACCTTGCCACTCTTTGCTGATCTTTATTGGGCTTTGCTGATGCTGTGGCATTGGAATGCCTTGCCTTCTTCCTTGATCATCATTTGGAGTGACTTTATAGAGAGAAATGTACCAAAGAACTTCTGGTAGTGTTCTGCTAGGTTCTTGACATCTATGTGGACTTGGGCCTACTGACAGAGCTTCACAATTTCTTCTGGAATGAACTGCTGTTGCTGATTAGGGAATGGGGTTTTCAGATAGATTGAGCTACCACTGCTGATTCATGTGATTGGAACTGCTGTTATCCTGACAGTAAAAGACTGGGATCACCACAAAGAACTATTTTTAAACAGGTCTGCATCCTTTTTTTCCCTATTAACCTTTTCTCTCCACTACCTCTGGTGAGTGACGGGCTAGAAGGGAGGTTAAAGAGTTTAAACTAGGTTTGGGAAACATAAGCCTAAGGATAGTTATTGGCTATATCATTTTACTCCTGGCTCAACACATTCTGCCTTCCAACTAGGCTAAGAAATTGAAACTGGTAAGCAATGTAGTTCCTTTAAGTCAGACTTTCCACTGTTTTACCAAGCACTTGTGGAAACCAACTTAAATGAAAGACTTATTAGTTTTAGCTCCCTGTTACAGTCCATAGTTCATGAGTGACTCCAGAAGTGGGATTCATCACAAGATTATAGTAGATGAATCATATGGTGTGACAATTCACTAATAGTGAGTGGAATGCAGAGAGGAAAACTTCAGACACAAGACAACCCCTTGAGGCCATCTCCAGCTATACCCCACCTACTAAGGTTTCTGTCATGACCCAAAATAGTACAAACAGCACATGAACATGAGTGTATATTTCACACTCAGAATAAAACACAACCAATGACATTGCTTCTTCCACTTGCTCCTCATGAGTGTGTCTCTCATTTTCTCTGCTTTGCTGGCCACTTTTCCTCAAATTCCCTCTTCTGGATTCCCTACAAATATACTTATATCTTCTGACAAATGCTACAGACATGACTCTTTCATAGTCTCTCTTACAATTCTGTGAACGTACATGTACTCCTTTTAATAAAATTGTGCAGCCTTCATTGACTTAAGTGGAAACTTAAGGGTTCTTTGGAAAGTCAGTTGTATTGGATGATAATTTGCTAAGGAAACGTGAAGGACCATTTCATTGAAGGAGATACAGATGAAAGACTAAGGTAAATTCATGAAAGAAGTATTCCTGAAGCAGACACAGGAGAAAGGAAGTTCTGCTAAACCAAGCAGGTGAAAGACATGTGATGAAAGATTCTTGCTAACAACATACATGTATTGGTCCACTATACATTGCATCATTGAGCTCCATTTCTCAGGACTCCATAGAGAGAAACAAGTCAAAAAAGAAAAAAAAACCAAAAAACAAACAAACAAAAAAAACCAAAAAAAACTTCTGGTGATGTGATGTTGTTTCTTGACACTTTGCAGACTTGGACTGATTGGCAGAGCAATGTCAGCTGAGACAGACACTCATGTTGAGGCAAGAACGGTGGAGGAGTGGAGGGCACATGATGTATGGAGAGAGTATGAAAAGAACTCGACTGACAGGGAAAGGGGCTGGGCTAGGCTTGTTTATAGAGCTAGCTGTCCCATGCTTGCCGGTCTCTTGTCTTTGCTGGTCTTCACTTCTTTGAGAGCAGCACAGCCAGAGAGCTTCATGCATTCCCGCTGGTTCCTCTGGCTCACTTATGCCCAAGGTGAGCGAGGCCTGGCTCTCTCGGTCAGGTCATACCACTGCTGTTGATTTTTGTTAGCTATCCTAACCCTACCGAATGCGACGGCTGATACAGCTGCCACAGTTGACCTGGGAACTGAACTGCCGATTTCCAGACAACACGGATGAGGAGCTGTTCCAAAGAACCTTTCTAAACAGGTTCACTTCCCCCCAGCCTTTCTTTCCCACTACCTCTGGTGGGTGGTGGGCTCAAAGAGAGGATAAAGCATTTAAGAACAATCATTAAAAATAGGCATTGAAAAAATTAAAGTTACACTTGATGATTGCCGCACTAGTCATATATGCATAAGCATAACTATAACTAGACACAAGGTAAAGACAGGTATTGAAAACAGTGACGGGTGTATTTAAGAGGGAAGACTTGCGAAGATGATGAGAACTCAAAAAAAAAAAAAAAAAAAAAAAAACCTCATGCCACCAGTGCCCTTACTAAGTTCTTTTTGTGGTATTTCTAAACCTAAAACAGCCTGAAACCCAGAAGTGTCATCCATACTATGGCCAGGGGAAATTTAAGGAGTCAACTCAGCAACCACAAATGTCTAATTTAAGAATGATGTATCTATCATAAGATTAGTAAGAGTATTAGATGAGAAAATATATGTAGAACATTTAGCATAAACTCTGAAACAATAGTGTATGGATTAGTGGCACCTTAGTAACAAGACAAATCTAAAGTGTCCAACAATAAAAATACACTCATTTGAATTTTGTTTTAAAGGGTATTTTAAATTTCATTACACTTATTTATTCATTTGAGTGAGTGTTCGTACTCGAGAATGCAAACATGCATGCACGCTCGCATACAACTATACATTGCCACAGTGCACGTGGACAGTCAGTTCTCAACTACTACAAACTGTGCCCTAAAGATCAAATTCTGTCTGACTCAATGGCTCACACCTTTACCCACTAAACCATTTTATGGGTCCAATTTGCGTTTTCCTGAGATAGTGAGTTTCTCACTGTGAAGTGTTCACTAGCCCGGAACTCAGTATGCAGATTAAGCTAGTATCAAACTTGTGGCTATCCCCCTGCCTTAGCCCCTTAAATGCTAGAATTGCAGGCAGATGTGACTGTGCTGGAAATTTTTAGTTGACTGTAAAACAACAAACCAACTAGCCATAGGCACATCCATTGAATGGGCAATATACACAGCATTGCAGGGGGCAACAGTCTATCGAGGAGGGATGGTAGAGAAGCTGCCTCTGCCAAAGCAACTGCAAAGCCCGCAGTGCTAGCCAAAGGTCTGTAGAATGCTAGGCTACCCCTCTTCTAATCCTAGGTTACAACCCTAGCCCAGTTTTCTCATCATCAAACTGTAAATAGCCATCCCTTTCATTAATAACCTTGATAAAGAGATTGAAACAATACCAAGTAAATAGTATCTTCCTCTTCTTCTTCTTCTTCTTCTTCTTCTTCTTCTTCTTCTTCTTCTTCTTCTTCTTCTTCTTCTACTACTACTACTACTACTACTACTACTACTACTACTACTATTAATTTTTTTTTTTTTGCTAAGGATGGATAAATGGCTCAGTGATTAAGACCACTCACAGCTCTTACAGAAAACCTTGGTTCAGCTCCCAGCATTCCATGGCAGCTCACAGCCATCCATATGTAACTCTAGTTCCAGGATATCTAATACCCTATTATAGCCTCAAAGAGCATTGACATACATATGGTACACATACATCCATACACTAAAACAAAATACTCATACACACAAAAAATAGTTATTTTTTAAAAGATACAAATCGTATACTTTGTCCCGGTAAATGTGGTCAATAAGTATTTGGCTCAATGTAAAGGAAGGAGATTATCAACTTATTGTAAAATTCATTTGAAAAAATATAAACAAAAAAGCACAGATTAAATTATCTTCGTCTACTTTTACATCTAGTAAACTTTAATTTAAGAAGCAATGTTTAAGAGCTTGCTTATGGGAGACATGATGACACATGCCTGTCATGCCTGTCATCCTAGGAGTAAGACATAGCCTGGGGTGCATAGTGAGTGCCAAGAAAGCCTGTGGTACTTAGCAAGACATTGTCTTTAAAAAGGAAACAAAGCTAAACTAAAACTAAAGCAACCAAGAGCACACAGGACCTGCTTGATAGAAATCCTAACTTCAGGTTAATTTTTTAATTAAAAAAATCATACATTATTTATTCAACTATATTTATTAAACCCATGTTGAAAACAATTCATTTGATGACAGCCTGGAGACTCACTATCCATTAATGTCCCTCAGTGACTCTAGCTGATTCTCTCCCTCCCCCCTCTCTCATTCTCTCCCTCTCTCTCTCTCCCTCCCCCTCTCTAGCCCTCATTCTCTCCCTCCCCCTGTCTGTCTGTCTGTCTGTCTGTCTCTCTCTGTCTCTCTCTGTCTCTCTCTGTCTCTCTCTCTCTCTCTCTCTCTCTCTCTCTCTCTCTCTCTCTCTCTCTCTCTCTCTCTCTCTCTCTCTCTCTCTCTCTCTCCCCTCTCTATCTCTATCTCTCTCCCCCTTCCCCCCTCCGCCAGCTTCTCTCTCTCCCAGCCTTCCCTCCCTCCTTCCCTCTCCACACACAGCTTTATATGGCAACAAACACAAGTTTATGTGTATAGAATTAACTTTACTTTCAAGCACTAGCTTCAAATGTTCCTCTTACCTCAATAAACAAAACTCAAAGAGCTAGATAAACACAGGAACAGCTGCTAGGGAAAAAGAAGAAAGAACTATTTATCATCACCAGGAAGGTACTAATCCTCCTCTGTGAGGGAGAGTCAAAATCCCCATCTCAGCACTGGAGAGCTACTAGGCCCTGGACCAGCAACCATGTAAACTGCAGACGCACACACACAAACACAAACACACACAGACCCTTGAGAAAAGAGATCTGTTGTGTTTTATGAAATGGAGTGGCATAATGCAATGGGAGAAAGGACTTTGGCATCCTGGCCAAGGCATTCTCCTGAAGAATTACCATCATGAGACTGGTCTAGTACAGAAAAAAAAAGTTTATTTGGGGAAGAAAAGGGGACCTGGAGAAAGGGGTAGAGGCAGAGAAAGGGGGATGACGAAGGACAGAAAAAGAGAGAGGAAGAGAAAAAGAGGAGAGTCTGGCCGGGGATGTGTGGGGTGGAGAGGGAAGGAGAGGGGCAGAGAGAGAACCGGAAGAGAGAAACATAGGGGGAGTCAGAGAGAAAGGAAGGGGTGAGGTACTATGGACACACTCTGTAGTGCTTATTACCTGCTAATACCTGGAGGACAGAGATGCAAGCTGTTGCTAGGCAGATGTTGGGCGGAGCCTAGAGGGATTGTGTCAACAGCATCATTAATGAATGCAAACCCTCAAGCAATCTCCAATCCTCAACCTCTGGAGTGCTTTTTAGCACATCCAGGCACCACAGCCTCCGGAAAGCCTTCTTGTGGACAGACCTACTTGGGATCAAAAACGTTTGACATCTGTCAGTATCTTAAAAAACAGGCAGAACAAGGATTTATTTTTTTTTTTAAGTTGGTATTGAGGATTAGGCAAGCTAAACCCAGGGCATGCTAAACAGGGTACTTAGCCCCGGAGCCACATCCTGCAGAGCAGGCATTATCATCACAGTTTCAAAGAGCTAGCTAAGCAATGAGAGGTTTCCTGCATCTGCCAGCATCATAAGACTGGGCAGCAGCAATGCCCAAGCTGGATATCAGCTTTGCTACCCTCATTCTTATTCCAGGGACCTTCTGCTTCTGAGTCAGCCAACGGCTCCGGGGAAAGCTTTTGACAAAAGTTCTGCAGTAAAATCTAAAAGAAAGAGACCATGTGGTCCGTGCACCCTGCAGAGGCTTGCAACCTCGGTCAAGTGACCAGAGCCCAAGGAAGAACAGATTTGAAAGCAGTTTGTTTAAAACCAGTTATAAAAAATCGATCAAGTCGTGAAATGCCTTCAGTGGGACTCAGGAGAGGAAGAGGTTGAAAACTAGACACAGTCAGATCCTGAAGAACCTACTGTGTGTTAAGGACCATGCAGTCCCAGCGGACAGTCAGGAAGACGGCATGCTGCTTGGCTTAACCAATGAGAACACACTCAGGCCACACAAGAGCCACAGTCTTATAGTCAAGACGCAGGGCATGGGCTCTTAACTGGAGCACACAGAGCCAAAAGTCTCTGGATCTTTCCTTCCTAGTGCTCTCCCCATGGTGACAATAGGAGTTTCTTGTTTATCTGGCTTCCACTAGCCTTGAGTAATCCAGTTAACTCTTGTCTCTTTCCTTTTCTCTCCTGGCTAAACTAGTTTACAGCCACTGGTACTTGAATTCATGGCCTTCTGTCCTCAGCCTTCTGAGTGCTGGGACTGCCGATGGGCAATCACCAGGCCAGATTAGCCTTCACTTATCTGCTTTATTTTGGTTGCTGTTGTTTTAATAGAACACATGACAATAGAGAGCTGCTCTTAATGTTTGGGTCATGGCCCCTTTGGGGGGAGTCTCATATCAGATATCCTGAATATCATATACTGACGTTATGATTCATAACAGTAGCAAAATTACAGTTATAAAGTAGCATGAAATAATTTTATGGTTGGGGGTCGGCACATCCTGAAGAACTGTATTAAAATGTCACAGCAATAGGAAGGTCAAGAACGTTACGTTAGAGGAACCTCCTCTCTGCACGGGCAGAAAAGGTGGTTCAAAAGGGGATGGGGGTAGGAGGGAGTGAGAAGACCTCCAGGGTGAGATGCCAATTAAGAGAAGCAAGGGTATGAAAAACCGCTAGAACCAACTGCTCTCTAGGATCAAATCGAGAAAAAAAAAAGCATAGTTTATCAGAACATCTATATGAAGAAATACAAACAGGGGCTGGGGGACAGCCCAGGGGTTAAGAGTGTTTCCTGGTCACGTGGAGTACTAGAGTTCGAGGACTCACATTGAATGGCTCACAACTGCCTGTAACTTCAGCTCTGGGGAGTCCAAAATCTTTGCCTGGCCTCTATGTGCACTTGTATACACAGATATATCTATACCCACATGTAGATATAATAATAAAAGGGGTGTTTTTTGTCTGTCTGTTTGTTTGTTTACAAAAAGAAGTTCCATAAATACAGGGAGATTGAAGAGTGCACTTCATTCTAGACAGGGTCTCTTCTTCTGTGGCCAGGAGGAACTAACTCACTAGACAGCCCCAAATAGCCTCAGGCACAGTGTGATCCTTCTGCTTCAGCCTTCTGAATGATAAGGATCACAAGTGTGAGCTACGAATCTGGCAGAGGAATCTACTCCTTTCTGTAACATTTTACTTCAATTTACTTGGTGTATGTGGAGGCACATATGCTAAGGAGCATGTGAGGAGGTCAGAGGGCAGCTTGTAGAAGCCCATTCTCTGTTTCTATCATGGGATCTCAGGGATCAAACTTGGGTCATTGGGCTTGACGGTAAGTGCCTTTCCCAACTGCGCCATCCAACAGGCCCAGGATAGTAGACTTTTCAATGATCAGTGTGCCATTTAAGAAAAAAAGTTAAGGTAGAAAATATAAAATTCTTAGAGTCAAATGAAAATGAAAGCATAAGAACATTAGAAACACAACAAAAGCAATGAAGTTTATGGCTATGAATATTTACATTAAAAAATTGTTATTATCCAATGTAAATTAATATGTATCTCAAGATTTTAAAAAGACAAGAAAAAAACTAGATATTAGAAAAAAACTGTAAACATTTCACATAAGTTAATGAAACTAAAATAACACAAAGAATCAATGGAACCAAGAGTTGGGTCTTTGAAAGGGCAACAAGATCCACAAACCCTTAGCCAAACTACCCAAGGAAGAGAAATCCTAAATTCATGAGGAATCTCAAAGACAAAGGTACAGCCTTAAGTCAGATAGATTCTACCAGAGGTTAAATAAAAATTAAAATGTTTGGCCTCAAATATAGTTCATAAAATAAAAGGGGAAAGAATCTATCAAAACCCTCTTTCAAAGCCAAGATTGTGTCTATAGTAAACCAGATAAAACTTGTTACTATGAGCCAGGCAGTGGTGGTGCATGCCTTTAATTCCAACACTTGAGAGGCAGAAGCAGGCAAATTTCTGAGTTCAAGGCCAGCCTGGTCTACAAAGTGATTTCCAGGACAGCCAGAGCTATACAGAGAAATTCTGTCTGGGCAAAAACAAAACAAAAAACAAAACAAAAAAACAAAAACAAAAACAAAAAACCCTCGCTACTATGTATAAACAATCAGTCAATAAAAAGGATAAAGAGAACTATAAAACAATTTTCTCGATGAACCATGGGAATGTGGCTAAAACTTAATTAAATATTAGTAAACCAAATTCAACCGCACATTTCAAATGTCTTATGCTAGCATTAGGTTGACTTGGTTTCAGGAATGCAAGGGCAATTCAACATACCAAGTAAGAGTGATAAAGCACCTAAGTGGACCAAGGGACAGAAATCACACGATGATCTCAGTAGATTCAGAAATTTCTTCTGATGAAGTTCATCATCCATTCCTGAAAAGAAAGCACTGAAGAAAGCAAGCCAGGAAGGAATTATTTCTCTGCATCCACGTAGAGCCAGTGTTAGACTAAATGGAGGAATTCATGAAAGCTAGTTCTCTGAGATGAGGAACCAGTCAGTATGCTCAGGCTCTCTCTGTTTTACTAATGTAATCTTTGATGTGCCAGCGAAAGCAATAAGGCAAGAAAAAGAAATAATGTGATGCAAGTACAAAAGGTAGAAGTCAAGTTGTTCCTATTTGCAGGTGACATGAGCCTATACTGTAAAGACTCAAACATATCCTCAAGTCTGTAAAACATTTCAGCAACAAAACAGGCTACAAAATCAGCACAGAGAACTCAAGACGCTTCTCTGCATAACAAACTTTCTGAATCAGGAAGAAGAAAAAAAAATTGCACTAGCCTGGGAAAATGTAACACCTAGGAATGAACAGGACAATGAAAACTGCAGATTCTTGAAGAATACAACAGAAAATGGGAAGGCATTCTATGCTCATGGGTTGGCAGAATTAATAAGTTGAAACTGACATTTACTAGGGTGACTCTTGATTACACACACACACACACACACACACACACACACACAACTTTAAGTCAGAATTGCAATCACCTGTTCGGATTCACATGGACCAATATTTAGAGCCTACAGCCAGCCAGATGGTCAACACTGGGAAAAGCAGATATGTCTCTAGGCTGAGGAATCAGACATTCTGCACAGTCACATTTATACAAGCCATATGGCACTTGCTAAAATAGGGAAACGCATAGAAGCAAAAAATAGAAACCTCAGAAACAGATAGATACATAGATTACAAAGATATGTGATATAAAATGTGGTGTCAAAGGTCAAGCAATTGGCTATTTAGCAAGTGAATCTGGAAAAATCAGGCTTTCCACGTGAAGAAAAAAATAAGTAAATACAACAAAATACAAAAATAAAAAAAAAAAAAAACAAAAATAAAACAGTGAATCTACACATCACACCTGAAACACTCAGGGGGATTTTAAATCAAAGAAGTTAAGGGCAGGGTGATAAAATTAGGAGATGAGAAGTTTTGCAAGTCTGGAGGAAGAGATTTTTCTCACATGTGAAAATAGCACAAAGTATAAATTAATCACAGAAATTTAAGAGGAGAAAGAAGGAAGATATATTTGCTAATTAAACCTGCTCCTGCATGTCAAGGTTGATAATCACGCAAACTGAATCCATGATGAGTCTTCTAAATAGGAAGGGGTTCTCAATAGGCTGTGACTTGGTTTAGAAGTCCATGGAAAGACTAGATGAAAAGGGTCTATGATCTCAATAGAAATAATATTCAAAAAAGCTGCCGTGTTGGACCAGGCCACAAAACAAGCAGCAGTTTCCACTAATCTAAGTCCTGAACTCACACGTAGCCACAGACACATGATGCTCAACAAAATGTTTACAAGTTTGACTGGAGCAAGGTGTGGTGGTGCATTTGAGGCCAGCCTAGTCTACAAAGCAAGTTTCAGGACAGCCAGAGCTGTTGCACAGAGAAACCCTGTCTCAAGAAACCTAAATAACCAGATAGATAGATAGATAGATAGATAGATAGATAGATAGATAGATAGATAGATAGATAGATATTAATAAAATAAAAGTTTGGCTGGAGAAAAGACTAACCTTTTAACAAATGGGAATGGGAAAACTGTATAGCCCCTGTAGAAGAATGGAACCAAATCCCCATTTTGTCCTACAGAAAAATCAATGCAAATAGATCCAAAACTGTGGAAATGGGAGATGGTTCAGTCAGAAAAATACCTGCCTGGTGAGCCTGAAGACCTAAGAGGGCACCCCTGACAACCTAAGTAAAAAGCAGAGCTCAATGGCACACACTTCTAATCCTAACATGGGAGAGGCAGAGGGAGGAGGATACTGGGGCATGATGATGAAGGAAATTCTGTCGGCTGGTCATCTGACAAGAGACTAATATCCAAAATAAATGAGGCACAAACATGAAATGAACTAATAATCTAACCCGAAAGGGGCAAATGCACTGAGTATATATGTTTTGAGAAACAAAATACAGGGGCTGAAGAGAAGGCCTGGAGGCTGAAAGCACTTGCTCTTGCAGAGGACCTAGGTTCCATTTCTAGCACCCACATGGTAGCCTCCAGCCATTTGCAACTCTAGTTCCAAAGAACTGAGCACCCTCTTCTGAACGTTTGGGGAACCATGCAAGCAAAACGCTTATTCACATAAAAATAAATAAACCTTTAAGACAGAAAAGAAATACAAATAGCTAACCAACAAAAATTTTTGCAGAACCATTCAGAGACATACAAATAAAAACTATATTAAGGACCAGCAGTCTCAATTAATCTGGACCCCCAAGATCTCTCAAGCATTGGCCCACCAAACAGGCAGAATACACCAGCTGATATGAGGCCCCCAACACACATACAGCATACTGCTGGGTCTGTGTTCAATCAGAGATGATGCACCTCTGATGGAGTTTAGAGGTCAGGTAGGGTGGGGGTTGGGGACATCCATGTGGAGACAGGTGGGTGGGGCGGAGGTATGGGACGTGGAACAGTCAGAGGGTGGATGGGAAGAGATAACATATGGAGTGTAAAACATTTAATTAATTAATAAAAAATAAAAATAAAAATAGAAGATTCTGTCCACACCACAGACAGCAGGGTTACTATTAAAAAAAAAAAATCTAATGAACATTGGTGAGGACACACGTTGGGGGGTGTGGTGGTTTAAAAGAAGTGTCTCTGTAGGCTCACGGACTGGGACACTTGGCTTCAATCTTCCTGTACTGTTTGGAGAGGTTATAGAACCTTCAGGAGGTGAGGACAATATCACTGATGGTAAGCTTTGAGAGCTGATGGCGTCTCCCCACTTCCTGTTTCTCTGTCTCTGTCTCTGTCTGTCTGTCTGTCTCTCTCTCTCTCTTTCTCTTTCTCTCTTTTTCTCTCTCCCCTTCTCTCTTCCCCTCTGTCTCTGCACCTGTGTAAATAAAAATGTGATCAGCCAGCTTCCTGTTTCTGCCAGTATCCCTGACTGCTGCCAGGACAGACTCTATAACTGTGGAAGGATAGGCCAAAATCAATCCTTTCTTCCGAAAGTTGGCAATAAGCATGGAATCATGACAACATCAGAGAAGAAACGAACTCAGGAGGGAACACTTAGACTCTGTTGGCGGGCAAGTATAATTAAGTAAAAACAGGATGTGTATTAAAGTTAGAGTTTGGGTTAATTTGGGTATGTAATGTTTTTATTGATTTGTAAAGTTTTCACACTCAACTCTATAAAATTAAAAATGTTAACTGTACTGGCTGGTTTTGTGTGCCAACTTGACCCAGGCTGAAGTTATCACAGAGAAGGGAGCTTCATTTGGGGAAGTGCCTCCATGAGATCCAGTTGTGGGGCATTTTCTCAATTAGTGATCAAGGGGGTAGGGCCCCTTGTAGATGGAAGTCTTGGGTTCTATAAGAGAGCAGGCTGAGCAAGCCAGGGAAAGCAAGCCAGTAAGGAACATCCCTCCATGGCCTCTGCATCAGCTCCTGCTTCCTGACCTGCTTGAGTTCCAGTCCTGACTTCCTTTGGTGACCAACAGCAATGTGGAAGTAAGCTAAATAAACCCTTTAGTCCCCAACTTGCTTCTTGGTCATGATGTTTGTACAGGAATAGAAACCCTGACTAAGACATTAACTAAGGAAAAAGCTATCCCATGACTACTCATCTAAAGTCAAAAAGGGTTAAGCTAATGATACCTGGGCAAATGATGTGTGCCATTCCTGTATGGCCAAGCAGTCTCACTCCTTGTTATACGTGACAGAGGGATTCTCACACAGCCCCCAGTATGGTATTCACCAGTGTTCTCTGTAGTCACCAAAGATGTGAGGACTGGAGATCCTCACTGCACAAAGGCTTAACCTAGGGAATGCACCAGAGCTGTCACTCAGAACTCTAGAGGAACACTAGGGCCACAGGAGAAAGGAGAATGGCGTCTCCGGCCCTGTCTAACCCTTAGGAAGTTCAGGGGATGCTTCATCTAAACAGAAATATTAAGCCCATTTTTTTTTTAAAATGAAGGGTTTATCTGGTGATGTATTCTGATGTAAGAAATATGACCCACTAGATTCTTCCCCTGAAATAGTGTCATCTCTACCTAGAATGAAGGAAGAGAACATGAGCCATCTTTAAATGACTAGAGCATTTGGGGTAGGAAGATGGATAACACCAAGCAACAGAGGGATGGGGCTAAAAAGCATTAACCTGTCAAACTGCATATGATGCTTATTACACATCACATGCATAGTGCACTGCATAATAACCTGCATATCTTTACAGTAAAGTCATCCTAAAGCAGCTTCCACATGTGGAGAAATGCAAGGTAATCTAGCAGGCAAACAAACTGAAAACCTAACAAGAGTTCCTTGTAATGAAGTCTTCCCCTAGCCATACAGGCTGACAATGTAGACAATTATAGGCTATGTATTGTCAAAATGACCAGATAAGGCATCTGCATAAAAGTAGCACATCAGGCTATTTCTGTATGTCACTTCTATATCCCCTACCAACAAGTTGTAAACTGCCTTTTATCTGCAGGGCTACTCTGTGAATTCTTCTCCTTTTCTGCCGAAGGCCTGTGAAATTTGCCGAGGGTTTTTCTTTTTGCCAATATGATATGAAACATGTATAATACATAGGTACACACATATGATTTTAAACTCTATCCCTGGGATAAAATGTGATGAGTAAAATGTTTCTATCTTGAGACTTGCCAATGTTAAAGTGTATTCTACTGTACTATGTTAACTCAGAGATTCATAGGTGCTGAACATGTCCTAATACCGAGTCACACTTCCAGACCTCAAATGTGTATACTTAAATAGTTGGCTCTCATGCCCTTGTGGGACCTGCCAGACTTTGAATAGGAAAGGGCAGAGAAACCCGTGATTCTGATAGGAACTTGAAAAAAGTAGATACAAATTAATGTAAAGTAGAAGACTGTTTAAAGAGGTATTTTTCATGGAAAGGTTAATGGATTATAGAAGGTTTAAGGAATGAAGGAATAAGGGCAGACAAGACAGCAGTCCGTTGGTGAGGGGACCCAGCAGAAAATGTTCGGGAGGTAGAGAAGAAAAGTGTGGTCTTAGACTGGGACACTCAGAGACTTGTGATGTTTAAAAGTGAGAGGTGACTAGTGCCCAGGAGAGAAACATCAACGAATGACTCAGATCTGGGAGTCTATTCTCCACTAAAGTTGAGAAAGTAGCCCAGGGGAGATTTACAAAAGGAAATTGGGGGCAAAACTCAGTGGCGCATCTTGAAACTAAACGGGAATCCATAC
This sequence comes from Mastomys coucha, assembly GCF_008632895.1. Lineage (NCBI taxonomy): Eukaryota > Metazoa > Chordata > Mammalia > Rodentia > Muridae > Mastomys > Mastomys coucha. The sequence goes on along the minus strand of NW_022196891.1, from coordinate 71,650,884 downwards.
ACCTACCCTTTGCTATCACAAGACAAAGGACAGGGAAAACAGTCATAATCAAAGAAAGCCTGTTCAAGAAATAACAAATGCAAGCCAGAAACTAAGGTTCCTCGGATACCTTCTCACTTGTGTCACCTTTTACAGCCCAGCTGTCTGTCTGTCTCTCTGTCTCTGTCTCTGTCTCTGTCTCTGTCTGTCTCTGTCTCTCTCTCTCTCTCTCTCTCTCTCTCTCTCTCTCTCTCTCACAATCATGACAGTTCTGACTGTTCCATCCATCCCTCCTTGGAAGACGCTGACCCTGACATACTCAACAAACTTCTGGATTTTTTTTTTCCTAAAAATAGGACATCCAATTCGATATCCAAAAATAAACAGGCAGGATGTTTCACGGCCAGCTAGCATCCTCCCAGCCATTTAACCGAAGTAGCACTGTGCAGACAGGAAGGCATAAATGCCTCGCAGGACAGCTTGGTTGCTGTAAAACGCAATACCTCCCACGGAGAGCACGTGTCAGTGACTATCTCCAACTGCGCAGGCGTTGGACTGGGGGGGGGTGCGGGGGGGGGAAGAATTCCTAAGCTTATGCATCAGTTGCAAAAGATGATCTTCATTGTCATTCCATCTGTTACTGTTTCAGAGAGAAAACGTGTATCTTAACAATGAAGTGACTTACGACTTCCAAAGCAGTCCAACAGTGTGTTTGGCTGCTTTTACATAGGATCCTTTAAAAGTCCGTTGTTTTATAATGGGATCAAACCACACTACAATAGTTTAAGTCCAATAAGGTTTTTTGTTTTGGGTTTTTTTTTTTAAAACCTATGAGCCTTTGTCTTTTTTGTGTTTTATCTCTACAGAACTTTAATTTCAGAGCCAGATACTGTGGTGTGGATCTTAATCTCAGCACTCACACAGAAGCAGGTAGGTCTCTGTGGATATGAGATCACCTAGTCCACATAGTTAGTTCAAGGCTACATAGTGAGACCCCATTTGGGGTGGGGGCTATGTTGATACCGACTTAGAAAGAGACTACCACAGAGCCCTGAAATTGTTGAACAAGCACGTCTCACAGATGGGTAAAACTAAAGCAACAGAAACCAATACACCAAGTATGCTGAAGTAAAGGTTTAACACACTCCTCTTATTGGGCAAGTCAGAGGACAAGGAAAAAAAAACGGCAGAGCCTGGAATCCACTCAGTAGGAGATGAGTCACATGCTGGTGGTAGATCTAAATGGTTTTGCTCAGGGAGCCTGGGCCCACATTAGAAAGACACATGGATTTAAGTTTGGTCAAACATTATACAACACGACTTTTCATGTTCCCACAAAGCAATATCATCTACCACATACAATGGTTAAACTCAATGCGCAAAAACACAGGGTCCTACATTCATGCTAGATAATGGCAGCCAGCCATTTGAAATCTTAAAGTGATAGCTCAGCAGTTAAGAGCACTTGCTGGTTTTGCACTGGATGAAAGTTCAGTTCCCAGCACCCACTTGGGGCAGCTCACCCTGCCTATAGCTCCAGCTGCAAGACATCCGAGGCCTCTTTTGGGCCTCTGTGAGCCCATACACACAGACGCACATAAACACATAAATATAAAAATGAAAATCAGTCACCACCTTCTAAGTCTAAACATCAGGACTCTCATCCTAAGCTATTAGGATCCCATGTAAATGGACCCCCTGGGCATAAGGATTCTCTTCAGCTCTAACACTGGAAAACCTACAACAAACTGTGTCTATGAGATGTCTGACTTCAGAGGCTACTGCTAGACCCGTTCTAAATAATCATAGGGTTAACAAACCGGAGTAAACTACATCCCAACAAGATGGCCTCCACTGCTCTTTTCTTCCCCTGTGTCCTAGAGGACTAAGGTATGCCTGAGGTCAAACTTAACACCTCATGTATGCTAGCAAATGTTACCATTGGGCAACATCCTTTCATCCTGCTTTTGCTTTGGTTAACTGAGAAAACAGACTATTAGGAAGAGAGGAGAAGGAAGAAAGAGGAAGGAAAGAAGGGAGGGAGAGAAGGGGGGACGGAGGGAGGGAAAGGGGAGGGAAGTGGGGAAGAGCGAAGGAGGGAGGAAGAGAGGGAAGAAACAGGAAAAAGGTAGAAAAGTTGAAAAGGGAAACTGTTGACTGACTACTTCTGCCATAGCCCTGTGGTGGATGGCTGATAAATATTTGTTTCCATCCTGGTCACTTAAAGCAATGATGAAAATGACACAAAGGACCTTTCTCCTTGATATATAAAGAGACCCAATTAGGCAGTGTGAAAATTTTCAGCATAGCACTCCAACACACTAAAGGGTAGATTTTTCTCAAGCTGTGAATCTCATTCTTGCTGAATATACAAGATCTGCAGTTATCCCCGCCCTGCTCTAACATCCATTAACAAAGTTTCCAGGGATTCCATAGCATGCTGTAACCTGACAGGACTACTGAGGAATAGCAGGCATTTTCCTGATCAGCTAACACTTCCAAGCTCATCTTTGTAAAGGAGTAAGTCATCCATTTTCTCTTTCTCACCAACAGTGGAACAGGTATCAAAGGGATAATAATTGCCTGTCATAGTTGGCATCCTCTTGTGGCATCCAATAAGTGTTATTTGATCTTATAGATTTTAGTAACTGCTTTGAATTATTCTAATTGATTAGAAATTATATTTTCCATTGTTTATATTTTAATATTTATTTTTTGAGCCTTGTAGGAACTGGAGGGATAACTCAGCAGTTGAGAATGCTTACTGCTCTTGTAGAGGGACTAAAGTACAGTTCCCAGAAGCCACATTTGGCAACTCATAAGTGCCTGGAACTCCAGCTCCGGGGCATCCAACATCCACTTCTGATCTGTAAGGGCACATGCCTACATATTCACATAAACACATGAAGAAGTTTACATAAACAGAAATTAAATAAAAGTAAAATGCGCCATAGAGCTTTTACATTTGGCAAATTTATATCGAATATTAAGTCACAGATAAAGCTTTATTTCTCCTTAACAGTCCTTAATGCTGAATTCTATTACTATTTCTCATACAGAAGTTAAAATGAATGGAAATAAAAGTTTACCCATTCCCTTTATCTTGTGGGATGGTGTACACAAGTGTGTGTGTGTGTGTGTGTGTGTGTGTGTGTGTGTGTGTGTGTGTGTGTATGTGTAGGCCAGAGATCAACAGTGGCATCATTCTACAACTACTAACCAATCAGGGTCTTTCCTGGTATAATAACTCCCCAATTAGGCTAGATTGCCCTCCCTAAGGATCTCTATGTCTGTGCCTTTTCAGATCTAGAATTTCAAATGTGTTACCACACCTGGCTTTTTAAATGTGGGCTCTGTGAATAAAACTCAGTTTCTCATGCCTTTGTATCAGACACTTTACCACCTGAAATATTTTCCCTAGCCTTAAAATTTCAGTCATTCTTCATTAGGTATGTATTGAAGGATAGAGGTGCAGCTTGGTGGTAGAGCTCAGGTAGAGAAGATAGAGGGATCCTGTAAAAGTCTATTGTTTTATAATGGGATCAAACCATACTACAATAATTTAAGACCAATAAGGTTTTTTTTGTTTTTGTTTTTGTTTTTTTTTTAAACCTGTGAACCTTTGTCTTCTTTGTGTTTTATCTTTACAGAATGGCAGGCCAGCCATTTGAAATCTTAGCATATGTGAGGCCTACTTGGCATATGCGAGGCCCTGACTTTGAATCTCAGTACTCTTATCCCAAAACATATATGTATTGAGTATGTGTATGTATATGTGTATGTGTATGAGTATGTGTATATGTATGTGTATGTGTGTGTGTGTGTATGTGTGTGTGTATGTGTATGTGTGTGTGTGTATGTGTATGTGTATGTGTATGTGTATGTGTATGTGTATGTATATGTGTATAGAGCTTGCAATATGGCACAGTAGGTACGAGTGTTTGCTGCCAGGTCTAAAGCACAGACTTTTATCGAAGAGAAGTACATGGGGGAAAAGAACTGACTCGGCAAGTTGTCCTCTGACCTTTACATGTGTGACATGGAGCGAGCACTTGCATGCACACATGCACACATTAAAATTAATATGTATATATATATATAT
>NW_022196891.1:71633288-71646793 GCF_008632895.1 Mastomys coucha | reverse complement strand
ATATATATATATACACATATGTACACATATATGAGTATATACATATAAGGAAGCTTGAATTTCTGTACTCTGGTTACCATTCTAATCCTAGCCTCCAGCAGAGAAGATGTGTGCTCTCAACAGACCTACCAATTATCACGCTAGCTTTACTTCAGTGAAAATAGCTAACTTCAACTGTCCAAACGCCTGATGTAATTCTCAAGCTTAGATTCAACAAGTTGTCATTGACCTCAGGAAGGCTAAATACCCTAGCTTTCTTCTATCCATCTCAGAAACACATGGTGGACAAGTGTTTACCAAGAACTCACATACTCAGTGTTTGTGTGGACAGCATCCTGCAAGACACACAACAGATGTGAGTGGGCAGGTGGAAAGGAAAAAACGGGTGATAGGTGGACAGCATAGGCAAGGTGAGAAAGAAGAAATCCTAAATCCCAAAGGCAGTGTGATGCAGACAGCACAAGCAAAGAGTGATGTGGGGGCTGCCAGGGCTAGCTGACAGGACACAGAAGACACGGCCTTCACTTGGCCCTTTTGACATGCTTCCCAAGAGAGGCAAACTGCTTCAAAGAAAGTGAGTTTGGAAAACAAAGGCCCAGGTCTGAAATATGAACTCATATTTATAGGAGAGAAAAATATATTAGTCTGTGTCAATCACTATCTTCTGAGAGAATCAAGGAAGAAGGCTAAAAATTCAGGTGCTTGGTGGTAGACATTGTACAGAACAAACACTGACAGGGTATCAGTACACTCTCTCCTTTCTCTCTTCTCTCTCTTCTCTCTCTCTTTCTCTCTCCCTCTCTTTCTTCTCTCTCCCTACCTCTCCCCCCACCCCATTCTCTGCTGTTGTTGGTTGTTGCTTTGATGTTTTTCATAAAGACTATCTGACACGTAGCCCACATTAGCATAGAAAGACTGGCTTTGAACTTGTGGTAATCCTCCTGTTTCAGTTTCCTGGTTACAGGTCTAAGTTATCATGCCGGGCTCCCATACCTCCTTTAGTAAACAGCAATATTCCCATTTCTCACAACCAGGCCCTCACCATCCTTTTCTGGGCCCCCATAAACCTGAAGTGATGAAAATGTTTATAGAAAAAAATGAGAGAAAGAGATAGAAATGCTATGCAAAAAAAAAAAAAAAAAAAAAAAAAAAAAAAAAAAAAAAAAAGCTTGTTCTTATGTTTAAGAAATAATTTCATTAAGTACCTGAACCATTTATAGCCTGCCAAGATTTTATAATAGTTTCAGAATTGTTTGGTTCTGTTTTCACACATTTGGCTCTGACCACTTTAAACAATAAAATTTATTAAGAAAACAAGTCAGTTGTGGAAATCAATCAACATCTATTGAACACCTGCCCTTTTCCAGCCACAGTGGCAGGGACTCTATTTCATTACGTCATTGAATCCTCACATTCTTAGTGTGAAACTGTTCTTCCCTATTCACATATATGAGGAGCAATTACAGGTGAGTCATGTAGCTAAAGAATAAAGCTAGGAAGCTAATAACCAGGATAGCAGTGTTTAGACAAACCACCATCCAACACAGTTTCAGCAACTCTTTAATAGAACTTGAAGGGAACTAAGTGAAGGCACCTGCTCTGTTTCAAATGTCCATGGCTAAAAGCCAAGTGGTTGAGTACACTTAAAACCAGGCCAGTCCTCCTGTCATAAGACAATCATTTCGTGCATCACTGAAGCCATTGGGATGTTTAACTCTGATCCAAGCCATGGTCCTAAAGAATCTTTCAGATAAAACTAAAATGACTGAAAGAATATCTTGGTCACATGTACTCTTGTCTAATTGTCTCTAATGTCTGGAACCTGATAGCAGCAATATCTAGGCACCCCTGTTTCTTGTTTACATAAACGACATAATCATCTTTCTTTATTTGGCATGGGGGTTGTTGCTGTTGTTTTTTTTTTCCCGAGAGATCTGCCCTCCTTCCTTCCCAAGCACTGATTAAAGGAGTGTGCTACCATGCCCAGACCAACAACATAATTTTCAGAGACACCTTCTTAATTTATTTATATCTGTACTCTGTCAGAAGCTACTGCTATCACACTATTTGGCCTATAAAATTTTCAGTGTGATGATTTAAAAAACTATACATTGAAGCCAAATCCTCAGGTCATAAGACAGTCATGATGGCACATACCTGTGTTTGTAACACTTGAGAGACAGGAGGACCAGGAGTTTAAGGCAAGCATCTATTATTAGGGGGTTCAAAGCGAGGTACATGAGATACTGTCTCAAAAAAATTATTTTCTTAAGAACTCTGTGAGTAAATATTCACTCCTTGAGTAACCCCTCCTTTCTACTAATACAACAAATAAGGTAAACTCCAGAAAAGCCAAAATGAGAGTCAAAGAGTTCAAGCTATTGATGCTAACCCTTTGTCAATTTAGCCCGAGAAACTCTGGGGTCCATTTGGCTCTGTTCTCAACACACTAACAACTGCTTTGGTTTTTTGAGGTCATACAGTAGCTGGGGATTACTAGCTCAATGCTCTTAGTCAGGTTCTTTGCTTTGTCTGAGCCTTGGTTGCTCATAGAGACATGATTAGTCCTCACTGGGTGTCAAACTATGATAAAGATTGCATATATTTAAGTAAAGGACCATCCCAGAGCCATCTGACACCCAGCATAATAAGTGTAGGTAGCATCATAGTTGTAGACTTTTACAAGTTAGTAACAACTTCATGAGGGAAATCAAACAATAAGGAATTTGGGAGAGTGTGAAAGCAGATAAAGATAGCACAAAGAATGAAAGAACTGAGAGCCAAAAAGGAGTCAAGAAACTATAGAGATACAAAATCCCAAGTGACAGAGACCATGGCCTCTAGCCCACACACATAAACCAACTCCCGGGGGCCACACCAGTGCTTCCACAAGACAATGATGTGCCCGAAGATGACAGTGAGCCTCTTAAAACAGATGAAACTTTCATCCCATGTGTTTAAAAGGGAGATAGATTGAGTGCATAATTGACTGGAAAGATTCCTTTCAAAAGTGATTTGGCATCACAAATTCAATACATTCGATGTCCAAACTTTAATTAACTGCACCCTATTACCAGGGATGTACTAGGGATGTAATTCAGTTATAAAGCAATTGCTTAGCATACAACAGGCCCAGAGTTTGACACCAAGACCACTTTTCAGAAGGGAACCTCCCAAATTCTTTCTACTAAATACTGAGAAAGGTATGTTTCTGATAAACTAAGCGTGAAATTTTGAAATGGAATGCCCTACAATCCTGTCAATTTCTCCACAACTAAGAAGAACCAAAGAACACCTAACATCACTAAGCATTTACATATTCAGCAGAGGCAAAAACCTGGGCCTATGTTTGCAATGCAGTAAAAAGAGCATTGCCTTCCCCTCTCTCCAGTGCTATAAAGCTAAAGAATGTTGAGGGAAGCAAAGAGATACAATGCCCTTCTGGTTTCAAAGGCAGCTGGGAAATTAACTGATCTAAATAGTTCCACAATTAAGACCAAAAATCTAGCTCCTTAAGGATGACAGTAGTGCTCGCTGAGCCCTGGGAAACTTCGGAGATGCCTATAAAATCACCACAGAGGATTGCAAAGCTGAGAAAAGTGTCAGGTGACAAAGACAGGGCCAACCTGGCAACTCTCTAACACAACAGTCTCCAGGAGAGCTGTTCCAAGAAAAATCCAGTTTTCTCTCACTTCAAATTCACCCATCATTTGTCCCAGTGAAGGTCAGATAGTCAACCTCTATTAACAGAAACCAGAAAAGTCTCATTAGTGAAAGCATTAGATACTGCAATGCCTTTCAAAGATTCCTGCTCTGTATGTTATCATCTAGTGCCAAAGATACAAAGACTAGCAATAAGTAAGGGTGACTCAGTAGACAGTGTCCTCTCTTCTAGCTTTGACTTGGAATGAATTACACAGTATGACCTTGAGAGACTTAATCTCCATTCCCCCACTGGTCATTGCTTTCTTTTTCTGAGCAACACAGACTGAATGACATAACTAAATGAACTATGAATGCTGCAACACAAAACTCAACCTGTCCATCGACAGCAATTTCCAGCCATCTAACACAGGCAGATGACTGCCACACGAAAATGTAATAACAGAAATCTGCCAACAAAAGAGGCCAACAAAACTCACAAGCTACCAAACAGCTCCTTCAAGAGTTACACATTTGAAATTTGAAAATAATAGCAAAATTATACAAAACCCAAGACTTAACACTTTTTATCTGTGGTAAATAAAACCTCAATATATTTAAGGTCTTGTGATCTTTCAGGACTCTCTTCAATTCCCCTTTAATAATTTCTATTACCTCAATTTTTGCTTTATACTTGATAAAACCTGAGGAACTATCTTTCACTAGTGTGACTGCTGGATAGATTGTATATATGTGTGTGTGTGTGTATATATATATATATATATATATATATATATATATATACACATACATGTATGTATATATACATATATATGTGTGTGTATATGATAGATGGTTGATAAATAATAAATAGTTCATAGGTGATAGATACATAGACAGAGGGTAAAACAAATAGATCATTAGTAATAGATGATAGGTGATAGATGATAGATGGTAAGATAGATAGACAGACAGATAGATCATAGGTCATAGGTGATAGATACATAGACAGATAGAGGGTAAAATAGATAATAAGTAATAGATAGATCTTAGACGATAGATAGATGATAGAGGGTTAGATAGATAGATAGTAAAATAGAGATCATAAGTAATAGATAGATCATAGGTGATAGATGGTAAGATAGATAGATAGATAGATAGATAGATAGATAGATAGATAGATCATAGGTCATAGGTGATAGATAGACAGAGGTAGATGGATAGACAGTAGCTTCTTGCACACTGTACTTCTTTTCATTGTTGATACTGAAGCCCAGGTCCTTGTTCACGCTAGACAACTGCTTTCCTATAGAGCTGCTCCCCATGCTCCCCACTTGTCAGTAACTTTCGGTTAGTAAACTTTGAAAAGCCAGTGCCATGATTCAGAAGTCTGTGTGTCAGGCTATAACTCACTGGTAAAGGTTTATCTTAAAAAGTTGAGACTCTAGGCTTTATTCTCAGCACAAAACAGGTTCACAAGAAAAAAAAATTATCTTAAGAGACAGGCTTGATAGCACAAGTTTATACTCCCAGCAGTTGGGGAACTGAGGTAGGAGAATCAGGTACTCAGGGTCTCCCTCAAGTACATAAGACGTTTGAAATCAGCCTGAGTTACATAAGGCCATCTCTCAAAAACCCAGATCCAAACAACAAAATCATTAGCCCAAGAACTGTTCAATCATCATCCATAAAAACATGACCTTTCAGTTTTGAATATGTTAATTTTACTTTACATCATGTCTAGTAGAGCCATGACTCCAAACTTCCCCTTTCAGTAAATCTCCACAATAAAGAACATGGAGGAAATAAAATGGTAATATAATGTAAATAAAGTCTATAAACTAAATAAAAATCACTGTTAAGACTCCGATCTTAAAATAAATCAAAATCAAAATAAAGGCTATCATAAAAGTAAACTAAAAGTGTACTAAAGGGAAGAAAATGTGCTAAAGGGTCTGGGGATTGGATCATTGGTTAAAGAACACAGGCTGCCCTTCCAGAGGACGTGAGCTAGATTCCCTGTGCCTACATGATGGCTCACAGTCATCTGTAACACAGTCCTAGTACCCTAATTTGGCTTTTACAGGCACTGCACAGACGACATGGTGCATAGACATAGATGCATGCAAAGCAAACACACACATAAAGACACTAAAATAAGATAAATGGACTTAAGCAACATAGTTACTACAGCTTCTAGCCAACCAAGAACCCATCTGTCCAACCTTTCTCTCCCTGCCTCTCAAGTGCCAAGATTGCAGGCACTTGCGACACTTCTAAAGGATGACCTGTTTATTATAATAACATAATGCATTTTAACTTGCATTTAAAAGTTTTAACTTTTCGCGTATTTATCTGAAACCCATCAGTACTGGCATCAAATGCCGCTATTGTCCTCTCTGCTCTTTATATTGGAACAGCACTTCCTCAATAATAATATGTTAAACAGGAAACCAGCTGGCATTAGCAGGGAACTCAGCGAACTCCTCGGGAGATACTTTGCACCTACAAGAAGAAATACACAGATTGAATTTTAGCCCAGGAAACTGATGCTGACTGTGGTCAATCACGCAGACTGAACCTATCACACAGGTGCAGTCACCTTACAGTACCAGTGGGAGCCCTGTGCTCACAGTTTCCCCGTCTTCAATATTTCCACATCCCAGCTTCCACTCACTGACTCGCAGGACATCAGCAAGTTAAGTGCAGTGCCTGCCTAAGGCAACTTAGTGAAACCCTTTACCAAAGCAAGAAGCATCTCAAAAACCGGAGGACACAGCTCAGTAATACAGTACCTGCCTCGCCAGCGAAAGGCCCTCGATTCAGTCCTTAGAATCATGAATAAATAACACGTTACTAATGGTCTATTATTTATTCATTTTCTAAGAGCATATATCATCCTTGCTTGCATTAGCAAAACGGGAATAATCACTTAACTTCGAAAATTACCTGTATGGTACTCAGACCACGACATGGTAGAAACTATCTTCGAGGTGTTCAGACCTAACCTTTAGAATGTACTAGAATAAATGTTGTGTGCCTGCAATACAAACCCTTGGGAAGGTCTACGTACAGTTTTAATCTTTTAAAACTGCGAAAATATAGAAGGAAAAAGAATACCATGAAGAATGACCAGAATGACCGAGGTGTAACAAGACACAAAAGGGGTTAATATTCTTAGAGGAAAGGTGGGGTAGGGCGGTTAGCATTATCAGTCGTCTCTTGAGATGACTTTGGACAGACAACTACATTTTTTTTTCCCTTGACTATCCAGAGAAGAGAATAGAGAACTAAGAACAACCAAGGCTTTTAACCTTAGAGACACCCCTGGCGGTAAATAACAGGCCAGGGCCTTTCAGAACGTGGAGGGGGCGGGGTGGTAAAGGAAGGACCTGATTGGCAGGCGACCTGCCACCCGGAGACACGTGGCAGGCAGGCGCGCTCACCTGTGAACACGTTCTGAAAGCCATCAGCAGTCGCGGGAGCCCCAGGTGCCTTGGCGGCTAGCACAGGGGACCCACCACCACTGTCATCCGCAGTAGCCCCGCGCCCCAGCAGGTGCACCGAGCCTCCTGCCCCTGGCGTACGGACGCCTAGCTCCTCGGTCCAGTCGGCTGAGCGGCTGAGGCCGCCCGCGAGGCCACCTTCCAACCGGTGCTTTTTTGCTGGGGCCGCAGCAGAGGCCAAGGCGGTTCTGGGGCTCCGGCTCACGGAAGGGTCCGGTCGCTTTTTAATCCTAGGACTCTGGTTGGGGGACTGGGACGGGGAATGATTGGGAGAGCTGAGCTGCCTAGTGGTGGTCTTGATGTAGCAGGGGGTGATGAGTGGGTAAGGTTTGAAGCAGCGTGGGCTAGGCGCAGGGCTGCCAGGCAAGGAAGCTACTGCCGAGGTAATGGGTTCTCGCATCCCCTCCTCTGGCTCTTCCTCCAGCCTCTGGGAGGTTTCTTCCACCTGTGCGACCCATTCCTCCCCAGGAGAGCCGCGGGGGGCATCCTCAAAAGCATCCTCCTCGCACTCCTCATCTGTGTCCCCAGTTCCAGCCACGGGAACTCCGGCGGCGCCCTCCCCTGGCCCAGCCTCAGGAAAGGTGAAGGCTGGTGATGAGAGCGAGTCTGTGACTGCGGAGGGGGCGGTCGCATAGCCGGGTGTCTCAGATGCCAAGTGGCTTCCGGAAGACGGAGGATGCTCAGGCACCGGAGACTTGGTGGTCTCCGGCAAGTCATGTCTCACCGGTAGTGCCTGTACTGTGTCCTTTTCAGCCTCGCTGCTAGGTCCCAGCAAGAACTGGTCCAGGCCCAGAAAGGCCCCAGGCTGAGGGGAGATGGCAGTGGGGGGCGCTGCAGGCTCCTCGGAGTCCTGGAGCAGCAGCTTCTGTTGCTGCTGTTGCTGCTGCTGCTGCAGGCGTATTGCCTGCTGGATGTCTGAGAGCAAATCCTCCTGCTCCGTAGCGGAGTGGAAGCTGTAGATGTCCGTGTCTGAACCAGAACTGGTCCTTTGTCCATCTTGCGCTCCAGCCGCAGTTTCCAAATCCTCCGCGGTCGCCTGGATCCCTAGCCCAGCCTCGGCAGGCCTAGAAGCACCGGGATGGATCACCTCGAAAGGGTCAGCACACTCGGTATCCGAAAGGCCTGTTTCCTCAGCGGAGAGGCTGAGCTCCGGGGTCTTGGTGACTATGGAGTGAGCGCTGTCCAGCTCCCCGATCGGCAGGGCCTGCGAGTCCAGCACATCCTCCCGCGAGTCGCCGGCACCTTTCCCCTTGGTCAGGTTCTTTCTGATCCGCAGGTTGGAAAACACCGAGGCTCTAGAATCCGACTTGCTCTTCTTCTTGCTGGTCTCCCCGCTGCCCCCTCCCCCCTTGCCGTGCTTGCCGAGCGCCTTCTTGCTCCCGCTCGCCTTCTTTGTGGTTTCCGCATCCCTGGGCCCCACGGCATCCTCGGCTCCGCCGCCTTCGTGGGAGGCATCACCTGCGCTTCTCTTCAGCTTCCCATCCTGGTTCCCCATGTTTCAACCCCAAGACTGCGCCGCCGCGCCTTGGGGTACTCAGGCCATCTCGGCCCTGGAGAGGGCCAGGGGAGTGTCCGGGACAATTCAGGCAGCTGGGCCGGCCGTTGGGAGGGGAGGCCGAGGAGCACCCAGCTGGCCCCGCTCACATCTGCTGCCGTTTTGCATAATGCGCGGTGGCTCTCCCGGCTGCCGTCCCTGCGGCTGTGGCTGCGGCCCTGGCTGGCGGGCGCGAACATGCTCAGTTCAGCGCGCACTCCCCACCAATGGCTGCACAGGACTCAGCCTTGGCCTGGCTCCCCGCCCACTGCCGCCGCCCCCTCAGTGCCCCCTTTGGCTCCTCCTGCAACCAAGTAGGAAAACCCGTCTATCTCTAGGACTTCATAATTGGGAGTGGGGGTGGGGGTGCGGGCGCGGGGGTGGGGGGAGGTGGGCAGCAGGAGCCGTCTTTATGGAGCCCAGACTAAATCCAACTTAGAATCTTCCTGACAGGTTATCTCTGGGACCTTAATCTCCACCTTGAAAATAAAACATGTTGCCCTCTTTTCAAGAACTGGTACGTTAGAACATGTTTGTTTTTGTTTTTAATGAAATTTCAAAGCTCGCAGACCTGCAGAAAAGAAAAACACAAGAGAAAAATCGAAGCCTAATTCCAGGTCAGTAGTACCATAGCATCAGGAACACACACACACACACACACACACACACACACACACACACACACACACACAGTCTGCCTACTTCTGCATGGCTCCAGTTCAAATACTTGTTGAATGGGTGATCTGTTCTGTCTCTTCAACACTTGACCATCGCTTTGCGCGCTCTAAGGTTTGTGAGCATGCTTCTTAACGAAAGGTTCCTTCGCCAGACTCTGTGCCTGACACACAAGCCTCTTCAAGAACAGAGCGTTAACTGTCATTTCCAAATTGGACAGAGAAAAGAGACCTTTTCTGGACAGAGAAAAGAGAGGTAGAGGACGCTGAAAACACTAAGATTAAAGCTGATTAAAATGCTAATCTCCAAAATTCTATGTGTTTACCATATAAATTAGACAACATTTGTATTTAAAAAGGGTGCATGTATTATAACTCCCAGGAGGTTAAACTCATCAATATTAAACACGTCACAACGTGATCCCGAATTAAAAGGAAAAAGGGGGAAAATGCCCTTGGTACAAACACAGGAAATTCGACATTGTGCGATAAAGGATGACTAGTTTCCCCAGCAAATCCATCCAAGCACGCTTTGTCCAGGACCTGGGGGCTTCCTAAGTTTCAGAACTATACAACAAATACTTTTTCTTATTGTGAATTGTTATCTTTATTTGAATGACATTAAACTACGGTTTTTGTTAAACATCTTAAAGCATCATTAGTATTGTAAAAGGCTGCAAACAGTAAAAGAAATAATAATAATAATCAATAATAATAATTAATAAATAATAATAATAACAATAATAATAGTAATGTGAAAAATGTTACTCTTTGTTGGAAATCCAGACAGTGATTACCAGCCTTTCTCAAACTACGATCTTTAAAACAAGTGCTCCCTGGAGCAGGTATACTGATGTCCTTAGGTGGCCTTTTTAAGTAAACAGTTTGAAGAACTCAGCTTTCATAATAACTGTGTCAGTCTCCAAGGGGTCCTAAGAGCCTGAAAAGCCCCAACTTCACCTCTTTCAGAAGATTTCTGGCTCCTCTGTTCTAGAATGCAGACTGCATCCAGGGTACACTTTGCCTGTGGGCCACTCGAATTCTCCACCTCCTTGAATGCTGCCTACTGAGCTACTTTGACTCTTGGTTCTTGCTCTTTCTCTACCACAGCAACTTTGATTCAGACCTATTTGTCTCTTTGCTATTTTCTTCTGTGATATACCCAAGAAGTTCAGGAGACAAAGGGGCAAGGGAGGACAGAGAGCTAAAAGAAAAGAGGCAGGAAGAAAACGGATTGGTTTTTTCCAAGTCCTTTGAATGTGGGAGAATGTGGCCTATGAGGGGCAGGTCAGAGTTGACAGAGCTCTATTATAAGGTCACAAAAGTAGTAGAAGAAACATTAGGGACTGTGGGAGAGGGTGGGAAGGGAGTAAGGGGAAGATAAAGAGTAGGGAATTGAATAGGTTCACCCTGTCAGCAGCATTGGCTGGGAAATGGACAGGGCTGCCTCCTTCCTGCAGCCCAAGGTCTTCCCCTGCCTAGGGACCTCCAGGAAGGTAAAGCTAGCCCTTGAGGATACTCACCAAAAAGAATCTTGAGACAAGTCCTAGTGAAGCAGCTAGTCAATTTGCTAAGTATTCAATTTATTAGGAGATAGTAGATGCTTCAGGGTTAAGCCTGGACACAGAGAGAGAGAGAGGGAGAGGAGGAGATGGGAAGGGACACAGGGTCCCGGCTGAGCTTCTTAAGAGAGTTCTATTAGTGAGTGTCTTTAGTTTTATATATGCATAAAATTAAAAATTATATATTTCTCCTATCTTAAAATATGGCACAAAGAAATGCACACAATACATAAATGCTAGGAAATCTTTGATTTAAAAGAATTTTTGTTTTTGTTTGTTTGTTTGTTTGAGACAGGGTTTCTCTGTGTAGCCCTGACTCTCCTAGAACTCACTCTGTAGACCAGGCTGGCCTCAAAATTATAGAGATCCGCTTGCCTCTGCCTCCCAAGTGCTGGGATTAAAGACTTAAAAGCATGTGCCACTACTGCCAACCTAAGAATTCTGTTTCTGTAAATGAAGTTATAAGATAGTTTCATGAGGTGTACTGTTTAGGTTTAGGGATGGAAGAGCAGCGTTGAGAATGTCAAACTCGGGCTGGAGAGATGGCTCAGTGGTTAAGAGCACAGACTACTCTTCCACTGAGTTCAATTTCCACCAACCACTTGGTGGCTCACAACCATCGGTAAGAGAGATCCGATGCCCTCTTCTGGTGTGTGTGAAGATAGCTACAGTGTACTCACATACATGAAATAAGCAAATCTTTAAAATAAAAGATAAATTTTTTTAAAGAGAGAATGTAAAACTCAAAGATCAGAACAATGTGGCCCCAAGTAAGCAAAGCATTGTTTTGTTTGTCTATTTTGAAATGTTTTCACATATTGTTATTTGAAGTATCTCTTAGAAAAGATAGTGTCAGTCTCTCTATCTTGGGAATGGAGAGACTCCAGCATGCTGGACTTCTGCAGAATAAAACACTCATTGAACTTACATACAAAAAAAATAATAAAGGAAGGAAGGAAGAAAGGAAGGTAGGAAGGAAGGAAGGAAGGAGAGAGGGAAGAAAGGAAGAAAGGAGAATGTCATCTATGTAGACAATCTCTGTGTCCCTGTCTCTCTACCATTGAGTAGTATCCCAAACCCTTATTTATTTACTTATTTTCAAAGATGGCTTTATGTAGCCCATGCTGGCCCTGGGCTCACTACATAGCCGAGGCTGGCCTTAAACTCCTGATCTTATTAACTTTAATTCCCAAGTGCTGGGATTATAGGTGTGTTAGACCACAACCAGCTACAATCTTAATTGTATCAGTTGAGTCAATAGTTGAAAACAATCAGGTGAAAAGAACAACAACAAAACTCCCACCCCTGTGTGGAAGATTGTCTGTCGCTGTAGACTGATTAGAGTATCAGAGATGGAGAGACAAACTGCCTATACTTCACGTCTTCAGTTTAACATTTTAGTTATCATAAAAATAATGGCTTTATTGATGACATTTTTCTACACACACACACACACACACACACACGCCAATATACCAATATACCTTGCTTGCATTTTCTCTCTATTACTTTCCTAAATCCTTCCTCTTCCTATCTTGCTAGTCCTTTTTCTGACCCACATACTGCCTCTCTGCCTTCATTAGAGTGCATGTTCATGTGGTTGTGAGTGTGATAGTCTGGTGTTGATGTCACATGACTGTTCTTTATCAGTTTTTGCCCTGTATTTATTTATTTATTTATTTATTTATTTATTTATTTATTTATTTATATTTTCTTGAGACTCTCTCTCTGAACTGGAAGCTCTTTTTGTCATAGCGTTTAACCAGTTTTGCTAAATCTACTCTGTTTACCATCACCACTGCAGAGCAGTTAGGGATAATTTGGACCAAAAGTATTGACTCAAATCCAGGCTGGCTGGCCGGTGGGATTCAGGTGGTTTTTGTCTCTGCCTCCTATCCTGTACGAGTGTTGGGGTTACAGGTATGGATCATCACATGTGGCTCTCTGTGAGTTCTTGGCATTAAACTCAGGCTGTCAGACATATACATATACCCTCTGAGACATTTGCCAGGCTTCTTTCTTTATCTTCCTTCATTTCCTGACCAGAAATGTATTTTTGTTTTGTTTTGGCTTGGCTTTGGGGTTTTGTGTTTTTAAAGAAACCTTCCTAGGTCTTCTATGGTGTGGCTCAGGCAAGATCAGTGTGAATACACTTCTGTGGCTGGAAGAACTATTGGGCCTTTGGTGGAACAGGCTAGAAAACTTTGGACCTTTTCTTTGGGGTTCTGCCTTGGGTAGAGACCAGGCTCCTGTGATGTTCATTATGCAGAGCCAGAGGGGAAGAATGCAATGATGGTGACTATGACACAGACTAAAAACACAGTCATCTGAGTGTGGAAGGGAAGGCACAAGTGTCTCTTTAGAACTTGGAATATCCTGTGGAAATGTACATAAGCAGAGTCTTGAGTTCAGGGGTCAGTTGTTTATTGGCTATTTGCTGTCTTTTTGGGGAGCAACTAACCCTAATCCTTTCTATTTTCCTCAGCATGGAATCTCTGTTAGCCTCTGAGTGTGTTTAACTGAGTCTCAGCTCAGTGGTTTAACATTCATCTGTCAGTTGAGACACTATATATATATATATATATAT
>NW_022196891.1:71621639-71633278 GCF_008632895.1 Mastomys coucha | reverse complement strand
TATATATATATATATATATATATAGTGTCTCTATATATATATAATATACATATATATAATTTTACTTAAAACTGTATCACTTGTGTTTATTTATCCTTACAAAGAAGTCATTTAGATGTCTAATTTAAGGTGTATAAATGTTATATATTTTATTTTTTTACTATTTGATCATAGTTTCCCCATTGTCCTCTCTTATCTTCTTCAAAATTTGTTTTTAAAAACATCATTTATGGTATTAACCAAAGTTATTTGAAGATCCATGTACAAGGACATTGACTTTCAAAGTAGTGTGCAACACTGGATCATTTGAGGGAAGGACTCCAAAGCCCGCCCCCTTCTAACTGTGGAGTTATTGGTAGTTCATGGTTGATGAAAATGAGAGTCAGCTCTCTCCAGACCACTGACCTTGGGAGATTGTTCATGACCCAATGGATTCATCTATACCCAAGCATATGGAGGCAGCACTTATTGGACTCACTGGGTTATTTTAGAAGAATAGGAGCTGAAGGACTAGGAGGAGATGATGATAAAGTCAGGAGGGAGACATAGTCAGAGACCTGTGGGATGTATTGGAGGCTGGAAATGGGAGAGGCCTATGAGCAAAACACATTGTATATATGTATGAGATTCTCTGAGGATAAATAAAATTTTATGAAATACCAAAATTGAAAAAGAAAACAGATCATTGGTTTTCTTTTCTTTTGTTTGTTTGTTTTTGTTTATTTTGAGACAGGGTTTCTCTGTATAGCCCTGGCTGTCCTGGAACTCACTCTGTAGACCAGGCTGGCCTCGAACTCAGAAATCCGCCTGCCTCTGCCTCCCAAGTGCTGGGATTAAAGGCGTGTACCACCACTGCCCGGCAGATCATTGGTTTTCAATCCCAAAGTTCCTTTATGATCTGGGCCTGTGAGAGGATCCTCAGGTTCATTCCAATCACATAGTTTCCTGGATTTTGCAATCAGAAAATATAAATGGTTAACATCAAATAAATGTGTCTACAATGGGCAAAATTAGCAAAGGTTCTCATTTTTCTTGTCTGTGGGGAAATGGCAACATAAAAGTCAGGGGATACATTCCTGTTCACTTAACTTTGAGAAAAGCTTTCAGAACTGTCTGAGACCTGCAATACAACTTCCTCCTCTGGTGACCACAGGCCTTCAGCTTTTTTCTTACCTGCAGCATCAAGTTCCTGGCTAAATTTGAATTCTCTGAGATTCATTGTTTCAGTAGCTTGGTGACTTAAAGGAGAAGCACACTCATGCTCTATAATCTCAATAGTGTGAAATTCCCCTGTTCACTACCCATCCACCAACCACCTTACCTCACTCAGGACCAATCAGGCTAAAGATTAGCTAATAATACTTTGTCTAATAGGTCAACTGCTGCCCTCCTTGCTCTTTAAACTTTTGAACCTGTTTTTTCCTATAAAAGCCTACACTGAGCACAAACTGCCACAATTAGGTGTTTCCTTCTTGTGGACCTGGATATCTAGTTAAGGAGTGTAATCAATAAACTCTTCTTGCTTAATTAAGATGGTGTACCTATGGTTTGAGTGGCAATTTCCTGAACCCCAACAATTTCTTATCTAGTTGACCAACATCAATTGTTCTGATAGTTCCTTCTATTCTTGACCCTACAGCCAGAACCACATGGATGAAGCTGCTGAGTTCTGCCACTTGCTGGAGCTGAGACATGGTCCCCTTGTTGTATTACATTATCACCAGCTTTTTGTTTTCCAGCTACTTCACTGCCTGAGTTTAGCTGTCCTAAAACTTGCTCGGTAGATTGACCTTGAACTCAGAGATCTGCATGGCTATGTCTCCTGAATGCTGGGATTAAAAGTATGTACCACCATGCTTGGACTTAAGCTTTTCACCAGGAACTTTCTCTGTCCCAGGTTAGCCTTGAACTCTGAGATCCACTTACCTTTGCCTTCTGGGATTAAAGGGGTGTACCACCACTCCTAGGCCAAAGCTTTTCATGGCCACTATTCCTCAAGATATGAATCAAAAGCCTGTGTCTTCTAGTCTCAAGATCTGGATGGCAAGTGTGCCCTCCATTTCTAGATTATAGTTCATTTCAGATTAAAAAGTCCAAATGCAAACAATAGCCAGGAAATAACACCTAACATGACATAACTATGCCTTGTTCAACTGCAAACACACACAGTAAGCATATCTGGGTGGGAACAGAAAAACATGGAAAATTAAGGAATGTTAGAAAGGAAATGGGTACCTCACTCTTGAGGTTAAAGCTCCTCAACCAATGAGTTAATAATCCCAGCACAGACGATGTTTCCTTTTACCTAGAGATGCTTTAAAGATGAGCGCTAACACAGCAGTGAGTCATGCTTAAGGTCTCAGTATATGTGACATTCAGCATGGCCTTTCTCCTTTCCCAGCTGTAAGCAAGCAAATTTTTTTAGCACACTTACAAAAATAAAACCTTATTTGCATTAAAAGACATGCTCAAACTTCCTTTGAAACACATAGTTTTATGTTTTCAAATTATAATCTCATCCAAGGCACCTTAGGAATCACTCTATAGTCTCATTTATCAAAACTATAGAGGAAAAAGTGAAAAGCAAACAAAAGTGGTTTTGAGCAATCCTTTGAAAGGCAATTTGAGAGCCACCAACGTCGTCTATATAGATTCAGCAACAGTTTTCTAAAGCTGGCAACTGAGACGCTTGAAGCTAACACACCTCTTGAGAAGCCCCAGGCCCCAACCCTGGGTCTCATCCCCACCTCACAGCCCTGGAGGGTCTCCCTTTCTATTATCCCTCATGCTTAAGTCTATGCTAACCCCTCTTTCTAACACACTCCAGCCTGTTCTATATGACGAGTAGTGACATACTTTTGGTGGCCACATCAGGACTCCTGGCGCCACCTGAGCAGAGATCTGTGGAGAGAACTCAGGCTGCTACTGGCAGCAGCACCAAGCTGTGTCTCTGCCTCCACATCCCTGACACTGACAAAACCAAACTTGTGTCTGCCAGTCTCTGCTCATCCTTAGATCTGCATTTCTTGTCAGTACAGCATCTCCTCCCTGTATCCCAGTACACATCATCATAAACTGGATGCACAGAAAGGTCTGTGCTTCTTTGAATGTGCTCTTCGCTTTGCATTTCTCTGAAGATGTCCTTAAAGCTGGCTTGATAACTCTTCTGCCTATCACTGTCCTAGTTACTAGGCTAAGTCTCATACCTCTCCCAGTTGAAGCTAGGAGTCTTTTCATCCAAGAATCTATCCTCATTCTTCACTCCTGCTACAGCTTCTCCAAATGTTAGCTTTCAGATCCCCTAACCTTGGATTAAAGAAGAATTTCTCCTCTCTCTCTCTGTATCTATCTATCTATCTATCTATCTATCTATCTATCTATCTATCTATCTATCTTTCTATCTATCTATCTATTTATCTATCTATCTACTCAGATGCCAAACTTATATGGGGATCCACAGAAAAAGATGAAAATAGGAATATATATGTATATATAATAAATATATTCTCTGTATATATAATTAATAATACATGCTCTCTATATATACTATGTATAACTATATATAGTATATATAAATATATATACAGTATATATATTTACTTATTTTAAACATAGTCTCATGTAGCTCAGGCTGGGTTGAACTTTACTAAGTAGCTGAAGATAATACTGACCTACTGATCATCCCAATCATATATGAAATGTATATACTACCACACGTGGTTCACTTCAGTGATCTCAGTATCATGCCTATTTCATTATGTATGTCTTTTTTCTTGCTTGTATGGCACATGCTTGTGTGTGTGTGTGTGTGTGTGTGTGTGTATAGTCGTGTATATGTAGGGCCTCATGCATGCTAAACATGTGTCTGACATCTGGACTCCATACATCTCTAGTCCTTTATTTCTCCTCTACCATATCTCAATTCCCTAAAGACATTATTTTGCATTTCTGCCTCTGTGTCTTTAGAATTCTTACTCAGTTATTGCAACATCATTTTTGTAGGTAACACATATCTGTCAAATGTCCATTTTCCTTGTAGTATTATTAAAGTCACAAGAAAGACAACATTCTCATGCCTCTAACAACCCCACATAAAATGCAGCAGTGAGAAAATGTGAAGAAAGCAAATGCAGTTATCTCTGACAGTGAGATGGGAAGTAAGTCTAGAGAGAGGATACAGAGCATTTCAGGAAATGAAGCTTTGAAACACCAAAGTTCCTCTTCAACATATTTATAGTTCAGGACAAAGGACATTTCCACCCCTGGGCAAGGCAGAGAATGGCTTATTTAGCTGTAGTCTCTTTCAAAACTGGGAGTGCTCACTCCAAAAAGAAGCTTGGCAGATTGCCCCATGACCTTCATTTCCAACAAGTTCAATAGCTTGTATCCTATTGATTGCGATTATTTTTCATTCAGTTCATATCTGGTCACAATGAATAGAAAATATGTAATTTTAGTATTTCTAAGAAGATAACAAAAGCCTTCCTCAGAAAGCTAGTTTGGAAATGTCCCTACTTGAACAATACAGAATGGTGTTTGATTTCAAAGATATTTAAAGATACACAGTTATATTGATGTTTTAGATACCTATAGGGTGTCTTCTAAGGATTAAATGCTCTTATATCAGGAATAAAGACAGGTTTTTAGAATGTCCACTTGACACACTTATGAAAAAATGATTCATGAAAGTTGTGGGTATGTGTATACTTCAGTAAACATGTAATGTTCGTTCAGCTCCATTGAATTCATCATTAACATAATGATGTCACTCCTGCTCACATATTTGGTTCATTTCTATAAAAATAAAAGTTATATTACAACTCACAACCTGGCTCAGCAGATAGAAGTGCCTGCCACCAACGCTGCACACTTGAATTTGATAGTCAGGTCCCACATGGCAGGAAGGAAAAAAAATAATTCATGCATTTTGTTTGCACACACACACACATACACACACACACACACACACACACATGCATGCATGCACACACACTCGTGCACAACATATACATAAAACACACACAGTAAGCATGGAGAATAAAAATTCAGCGAAACTTTAAATGTGCATGCGGATTCAATATATATTGCTAGAAATAGTTTTATAATAACTAGAAAAATTATTCAGAAAAAAATCAATTTCCAAGAAGAAAAAAGGAAATATCTATAAAAAAAAAAGTTGAATAAGCTGACAGTGTAACACGTAGACACAAAGCCAACCCCCTTATAAACTCGAAAGGCCTTCTTGGAATAGGATTTTCAGGCAGGGAAGTAAGGAAGTTTATGAATGTTTGTGGGAAGCAGTCCTGAGCATAAAGGTCAACAATAAACAAGGGCTGTAGCTTGGGAGTGGGTGAGAGAGACAAAGGGTGCAGTCAGAAGATAGCTTTGGACAGAGTAGAGAGTGAGCCGCATGTAGGAGGAGGCAGGGTCAGAAATGTATGCAGATGCCAAGTGACTCAAGCGTAGATGGGGATCCATAGAAAAGGATGGAAATAGGAATGTATCAAAACAAGGGAGACCTCACTGGAGCAGATACTCTCTGCTAAGACGAGGAGGGAGAAGTAAGCTGGAGGATGAGCTGGCAAATAGGTCAGGGTATGAGCTGCACACTTGGACTCATTTTGCCCAGGAACACATATTTAGATGTCAGAAGGACAGCGTGAGGCTGTTGCTGTAGCTCAGTGGTAAGGTGTGTGCCTAACACATAAGGTACCCATGCTAAGGTCTATTGTTGCTGTAGATGACCATCAGGCAAATGGTATTACGCCCACTAGCACATGTTTATGTATCCTCATTCCTACCAGATAGTCTAATTATACATGTAAAGGAGTGCCCAGAAGAAAGGAAAGTGAGAATCCAACTAATTGCTCCATGTGAATTGGATCAGCACGTGTGCTTGAATGTTCACCGTGGGCATGCGGAAGTCTGTGGAAGTGAGTAGAGACCATCCAGATCCCTGGAACTGGAGTTATAGACAGTTGTGAGTGGCCATGTGGATGTTGGGAACTAAACGGGTACTCTCCAAGAGCAGTAAGCCTTCTTAACCACTGAGCTACCTCTCCAGCCCTTCTTAGTTCCTTTTGTGTTTGAATTATTTCAGGAAATGTTGGGTTTAGGTCAGTTGTTTTTCAACAGATAATCTCGAAATTCTATGGACTGAACATAAACTGAACCAAGACTGACAGTAAGGAGACAGGGTGACTTGGAGGTCACTATTGAAATTTATGTAGCCTTGGAAATGTTAACTGTACTATCAGGAAGTCCTTAGGGAAAATTCTAGATGACTGGCCTAATTATAGCTTTGAGCCTAGGACTAAGGAAAAGATGGTATATTATTATACTACTAAGCAGCCTAAATATGCACTAGATGAAAAGGAGAGGTGACCTCTGAATAGGTTATGGGATCTCTAAATTATTTTACAGTTAGAATTATTTAGATGAAATCAGAAATGTGTCTAGGGGATATTGTATGTTTACTGTTTTATGAGTTGTACATAATAAAGGTTGTTCTACTGAAAGAGTCAAATTTACATAACAAAGTCCCAGACATCAATGCTAAAATCCCTGCTGAGAGACAACAGAGATCAAGAAACTGAGTCAAGACTATTGCCAAAGACTTTGAATCCCACAGTTCCTTTTCTCCCAGTAGTTCTTCCATCCCCTTTTGAGGTACCTCATTTTGCTGCTTTCTCAGTCAAAGGAGATGCTGAAGCATCAGGACAGATGACTTCCTTGATGTCTTGGATGAGACGGAAGCAGTCTCTCTGTTTAAGACCCTTCAAGGGACCCAACATAGGATCCTCACCCTACAGGAAGAGGGCATTGTTACTAGGGTAGCATCTGGCAAGAGAGTCTGAAGTGATAGGATACTGATCCTTCACACTTTGAATTCTTGTGGAATTCCCAGGCCTACACCTAAACCAGCAAGAGGAGAGCCTTCCAGTTTCCACCAAGGTCCAGAACACAGTGCCCAGTACCTTCCCATCCTTGGATCAAGAGACTTTGAGAGATGAAGAAGGGAGAAGTCAAGCCAGATTTGAAGCTATAGTTCTTGTTGGTTTCATGGTCATTGCACAGTCCAGGGGCACTTCCAGCTACTCCTCCAACTGCTGCTAAAGGCTTAAATGCTTGTCTCCTTTCGCTTTTGAAGCAAATATTAAAGGACTAGTACTGGAGGAAAAATAGTGCATTGTGACCCTCCTTCAGCTGAGGGCTGATTCTTCAGACCCAGCCTTCCCACAGATGACCACACCTCTCTGCCCACCTCCTGCTAATTGCTGTGCGCCTATCTCCAAGTTCCAGTTACGCCGGAAGTCCCGCCACCAGAGACTAAAGAAGAAGTTGTTGATTGGGCCAAGTTGCTGACAATCTTGGGGGAGGGGTTTTGCCTTACCTATTCCACCTGTTGGCTTGTAACAAAGAATTGAATGAAAGATGGCAGACTGAAAACACAGTCA
Source organism: Mastomys coucha (assembly GCF_008632895.1). Lineage (NCBI taxonomy): Eukaryota > Metazoa > Chordata > Mammalia > Rodentia > Muridae > Mastomys > Mastomys coucha. The sequence goes on along the minus strand of NW_022196891.1, from coordinate 71,625,821 downwards.
TGTGTTAAATCTAATTTTTACAAACCCTTCCTGCAGTTCCGGTACTCCAAAATTATGTTTCAGGACCTTGAGCCCATTCTAGAAAGCCCATTTGTACATTTGGCCACTGGGCAGCTACAGTGCATCTCATATTTGTGGATTTGTTCTGTGTGAGTAACTTTGAGTGACTTTGAATTTGTTGTAATTCTTTTTTTTTTTTTCACTCAAGGAGCCTGTGGGCATGAGACTTTCTCAACTGGTCCCCACAGCCTACAAAATTTTTAATGACTGGAAAAATGAGAAGATTGAGCTGAGCAAGCTACCATCTTTATTCATGGTCAACACCTAGATCTGGAACTACTGAGAAATTGATAGGGCCCTCAGAGACAAATCAATGTGAGTATCGTAATGGAATTGGCACTGGAAAAGCAATTCCCCCCATGTACAAACACAACCTTGATAAACAGCCAGAGCATCAGATAGCAAGAATAGATGATGACTTTGCTAGGGACTGAAGGTGTTTCAACCATCATTTCCTCATAGGAAACCTGGGAACAAGTGATAATGGGATACAAGCCAATAAGCTCTTGGTCAATACAAGCACATAAAGGCTAATTGAATTGTGCTTATCTCTTCAAGCATCAGGAAATTCCTGATAGAAAAGTAGGCTTTTCTACACCCCAGAGTTCAGCCTAGGGGATAAGCATGTAATTTGAGATCTTTCCAAAGAACATGCCAGAATGTTCAGTTTCACTTCCAAGTGTAGAATTGTTGTACAAGCTTAATGCTCACATATCCCTTCCAGAGTGGTAGCAAATGCAAGTAAAAGTGGCATAATTTGAAGGCCCCTTATCTCTATAAGGATACACATTAGGCAGACTTCTGTAGAGCAATACAACTGATAGAATTTATGTGTTTTTATTATTAAAGGGGATTTTTTTCATCCAGCTGGTTAATCTATCAGGCCAGCTAAGACACTGGATGCATTGCAGTCTAGTGCTGAAAACCTGGAAGTATCCCAGCCAAGGCAATTATTCACTCCTTAGTAAAAACTCAAAGAAGTTGAGCTTTGATGTCAGTAGAATGTCCCAAGAGCAGGGGTGGATTTCTTCACTTAGAAAGAAGATAAAATAGATATTCCTAGCTGGCTTTTGACTTGGACTCCCCTTTCTTCTGGCTTACCGAGTCTGGCCACACTGAAGGCAGGTGCCATGGGCCAGCCGGTCTGGGCCTCCCTCAACCCATGGGGGAACAGGGTCCTAGTCAGGTAGACAACGTGTTGGCGAAGAAATGACAAACAGACACAACACAAGGGAGTATGGTATCTGAATGCAATTTGTACAAAGTAGAAATCAGGTTTATATAGATTACAGAAAACAGGACAAACTACAGAAGTCACGTAGGCAGGAGATGGCTACATCAAGGTCAGTGAGAACAAGCAATCAGGTGCAAAGCGGAGGAACAGTGGTGTCCTTCTTGGGCTATTTTGGTAGCCCCAAGATAAATTCTCTGGGTCTGTCTGAGGCAAGTAGCTGAAGGTCGTATACTAGCATTCCTTGGCTGTAACATAGATAATTAGTGGCAGAAGCCCTACAACTTCTAACTTCTCTCTGGCATGTAAAACAATTCTGCCTTGTGTGAGACTGCTCTGATAAAAAGTGCCTAACTGCTAGCTCTAACTCTTGAGACACCCTGTCTGGTAAGACAGCTTCTTAGTAAAAATTCCAAGCTAATTACAGCTAGGAAATCAACTAGGATTATTGAAACACTGTGGAGGCCAGGAAATAATGTTCAATCTCAGTTTTAGCTAATAACGAAATATTTCTTAGGGCACCTATATGCCTGCATAAAGAAAGCACACAGATCTCTCCACAGACTTTAGCAGAGACCAATCTGGAACACAACTGAGCTAGGAGATGTCAGCGACTGGACTACCTCAGGAGACTGGCCAGAGCGTACGCCTCAGGTCTAAGATCAGGTTTTTAGGCCTGTCTAGACACTACTGAGGTAGATGAGTTCTGTGTGACAGGAAGGTCTTTCCTTTCCTACCCCCCACAGGAAAGTTCTCTCTGGAGATGTCCCAACCTACAGTTGTGTTTTGTTAGTCATGGTTCTGTCTCCATTTTTTCATTTGTTTGTATATATGGTATGCATGTGTGTAAGCATGTGAGCATGAGGGTGAGGGCTCATGAGCATGTACAAAGTGGTCAGGAGTCTTCCACCATTACTCTTCCACTTGATTCTTGGAGGCAGGTATCTCAGTCAAACACAGAGATCAGGAGGCAGGTCTCTCAGTCAAACCCAGAGCTCACTAATATAGCCAGTCCCACTATCCAGCTTTCAGAAAGAACTTGAAAGGGTGAGCTTATTCAGGAGCAAGTCTCAGAGGCTGAAAACATTCTAGGCCAGGATTAGATTGTATGGAGGGTAGAAGCTTCCAGGACTAGGCCTAGGTTAGCTGACTGAGGCAGTCAGCTTCCAAGACAACAGTTCCTACAGGAGAATAAAAGTTACTTTGACACAGAGCTGAAAGCCTGTGTCTATTAAAGTTCATTAAGAGGATGAACCAAATCCTATCTTAACACAATAGTTTTCCAAGTGGGAGGGACTTAGTTAAATGTAGCCCATGGTTCCGATACTTTTGAAATGTTTTTACACAGCCTCTGCAGCGCTGCGCCCTTATACCATTTTTTGAACACTTTACTAGCAGACCATAAGTGGTTCACTGTCCTCATTCTGGAAGTGTTTTCCTTTTGCATTTCCCTAGAAAGTGAGTCATGGCTATTTTCTGCCTTCAAAACGAACAGATTCCAAGTCCAAAAAAAATCTATCTTGATAGAGTTTGGAAGTATTCTCCTACAGATTCTTATGCTCACATGTGAAAGGAGAGATTGTATTTGGTGAAAGATTTGAAAATAGTGCAATTAAATCAAGGGACCCTTCTGTATTATGAAAATGGCTGACCATTAGCCTAGTGTATGAGTTTTTACTAGAAAACACTGTTCACACTTTTAGTCACTATTCTGGATATGGGTCTACACCGTCTTCTTCTATGAACATAGATTTTCAAATAACAAGGTGTTGGAAGTTCCAGTTCCACCAAGGTCAATAAACCTTAATGAGTGACTACAAGAGAGGCGGTTTGCAGCACTGAGGTCTGTAGGATCTGCAGTTAGTTGTGAGGCTTTCTTTGAAGGGCAGACTACGGCAGGATATAGCTATTTAACTTGAGGAAAACAATAGGGCCTTACATAAGACAGCTCTTTTCCAAAATTAAAGAAATATATATATTCATGTGTATTGGTTACGCATAATCGTGGGTTTCATCATGACACTTTCATATTAATATATTCTGATAATGTAGTCGACTACCCTCACTACCTCATTGCTGTCTGTTGCCTTATTATTGCCCATGGTGCTTGCTTTCTACTTTTACATAGATTTTGAGGCTTTGATTTGTCTAAAAGAAAACTGAACTGCTTTCATTCACTTTATTGTGTTATCTTCCTCCTCCTCCTCCTCCTCCTCCTCCTCCTCTCATCATCATCATCATCATCATCATCATCATCATCATCATCATCATCATCATCATCATCATCATCATCGTCATCATGTATATAAGATAATGTCTCACTACTTTTTAGTGTGGGCTTGACTGGAACTCAGGATATAGCACAGGATGGCTAGATACATGCCCTTGATCTCATGGCTATCTTTCTGTCTCAGCTAGGATTACAAACATGTACCACTGACTGACATTTGCTTTGGGCTTGCCTAACATAGTGAAAACATTTAAACTGTATATACACAAGCGACAAAGATCTGGGCTGGTATTTCTTATTCAGTTGGTGAGTGAAGTTTCCCGACCTGTAACTTATTTCTGAAAGGAATTAAATCAAGTGACCAAGGGATGGCCTTCTCTCCAGTCAGTACCAGAGACTTTGTAAGGTGCTAAAGCAAGCTAGAAAACTACCACTTGAACAACCTATTGGTGTGCACATGACACATCGAGCCTGAGCTGTATCAGAGCAAAGCTTACGATACTGACTTAATACCAGTAAAATAACCACGTAATCCGACCTTTCAAAGAACAACCATTTTTTTTTCTTTTTTCTTTTTTTTGGCTTTTCAAGATAGGGTTTTTCTGTGTAGCCCTGGCTGTCCTGGAACTCACTCTGTAGACCAGGCAGGCCTCGAACTCAG
>NW_022196891.1:71619835-71621600 GCF_008632895.1 Mastomys coucha | reverse complement strand
CCTCGAACTCAGAGATCCACCTGCCTCTGCCTCCCAAGTGCTGGGATTAAAGGCATGTGCCACCACTGTCCAGCAGAACAACAGTTTTAAACCCGGTTGCTTTCAGCTGTCCTCAGGAATTGATCTCTTATCATATAAAATGAATGTGTGGAAATCCTCGATGCTGACTTTTATGACTAACTGAGGTGGGCAGGCTAGCCATTTGCCCATGAAGATTGAAAGCTCTTTCTATATGAAAATGGCTTCTTTCTGTATGAAAATGGTACATGGGACAAAGTTAGAGTGCCTGCCACCATGCGTGAAAACCTGAGTTAAATTCTGGGGACCCACATAGTGGAAGGAGAGAAATGACTTCACAAATTGTCTTCTACACACACATACACACACACACACACACACACACACACACACACACACACACTTTCACTCTCTTTCTGCCTCTCTAAATGGTAAGTAAATAAAGTAATAAAAGTGTTAAAACCCAGTTTCATATATCATGGTAAATTTCAGTAATTCTAAAATATGAATTAAAACCTCCTTCTGGCATGTATGTTTGCTAAGAAGTTTGAATTGTGGACATTTAATTTTCACAAGATAAATACACAAACATTAAAAATGGCTCACCATATGCCTGTTGTCCACAACAATGGAGAGGATTGCCTGCCTTTAATCAAAAGAATGCAAGCATTTATCTGGAAATATGAAAACCCCCAACGGCTGAAAATTCATGCAAAAGGAGGTAGTTACCATGCACTCTCTGTGACATCAAGGCCACTAGCAATTAGACTCTGCCCAGATGCACAGAAGCCATCCTGGTATGCAGAGAGAGTTCCAGGTAAGTCATGGCTACGTAGTGAGACATTGTCTCAAACATACAGACAGGCAGACTTGTAGAAAGTAGACTTCACATAGATGCACAGGTTAATATCTATTAGTTTTATTGACAAGATTTTTTTTTCAATTACTCCCTAGAATCAGTTAGTTTTGCTAAAGGAGATTTAACTTCAAAGTGACAATTGCCCTGCCTCTGTCCCTCAGGGGAGCCCAGATGAATAAGGCTCTAGAAATCCACTGGAAATTCTATGTTGCCCAGACCTTAACCAACAGGACAATAGAGATGATGAACTATGAACTTAGCCAGATATTAGCCTACCATGAGAAAAATCATGACCCTTACTTTCCACATATGAAGGAAGCTCAAAGAAGCAGTCTGCAATTAAGCACATATGAAATGGAAGGTTTTCAGGTATTGATAAAGGTAAAGTTGCTCCTACAGTTTGAATATAAAAATAAAATTAATCATGTGATGACTTAATAAAGTTCTAAATTCTATGCATGAATTCATTTCTTCTATGATAAGACCATACCCCGAGGACATTCTATATCCCTGTGGACTAGGACAATGAATCATGTAAAAGACATGAAAAAGCCAGGAATGTTGGTCAACCCTTTAATCCTGCCACTTGAGAGGCAGATGCAGACATCTGAGTTAGAAGCCATCCTGTTCTACAGAGAGTTCCAGGTAAGTCATGGCTACATAGTGAGACATTGTCTCAAACATACAAATAGGTAGACTTGGAGAAATCTGGGTCTAGTAGCCAACACCTGACAGACAGACAAGCCCTTCAGATGTACTTGTAACTTCTTATGATTCCTTGAATGTTGCAGCTGTTAAGCTGTGGCTTCACAAGGTACCAGCAGAGAGTTAATCTCTTGACTTTAGGTAGAAACCCCATGGAAAACATCAAATAACTTCTTCTTTTTC
>NW_022196891.1:71605386-71619825 GCF_008632895.1 Mastomys coucha | reverse complement strand
TTGGCTTCTGCCTCCCAAGTGCTGGTGCACCACTACTGCCTGGCTCAAATAACTTCTTGAGAAAAGAAACCCAAGATGGACATGGTGACTATGGTCTGTAATTCTAACACTTTGGAGGTGGAGGTAAGAGAATTAGAAGTTGAAGATAATGCATCCTTGCATTCAGAGTTCAAGTTTAGCTTGTCCTATATAAAACTGTCATTTTTTTTCTTTCTTTCTTTTTCTTTAGGTTTTTTTTTCGAGACAGGGTTTTTCTGTGTAGCCTTGGCTGTCCTGGACCTCACTCTGTAGACCAGGCTGGCCTTGAACTCAGAAATTGGCCTGCATCTGCCTCCCAAGTGCTGGGTTCAAAGGCGTTGCCACCCCCACCCCCTACCTCCGCTAAACTGTCACATTTTAACAAAGATAAGAAACATAGTTTACACCTTTCAGATAACTGTGATCTATATTGTGGTCACTCTCTTCTCTCTGTATGTTTTCCTGATCTCTAAATTAACCATTCTAACCTGTTTGCAGACTGAGCTTTTAAAAGTTTTGAGTTTCATTACCTGGCTTTTTTGTTAATGTCAAGTTCACTCTGATACCCGTGGTTCAAGTTGAACAATCTATCAATAGGGCAAAAGTTCTTCAAAAAAGTCTTTAAATCTGCAAAAAAAAAAAAAAATCTTTTCCCTTCGTTAGAGAATAGCTGTTCCATTGTTTTTATCAAGGGGACCCTGAAGTATTTCCAGCAAAGCAGATCTGTTTTTACCTTTGGTATGAAAATAAGTCAATTGTACAGCCCATATGGGCTGTGGGTTTCATGATAGATTTGGATAACCAACTTACGAAAAATCCAAGTAAGAAAAAATAGTAGTCCTATTCATATACAAGTTAAATTATTCTCATGGTACTTTCTGAATGATGGATTAGACCCTGCCTCCATGGGATGTGGTGTATGAATACAACTCTCAGAATATCCATGTGGCTTAGCTTGTAAACTAATCCCAGTATGGTAAAGTTATATTCAGTACCGTAAGGATTGCTGTGGCCTAATAGAAACTGAGAGTGGCCCAATTGGTCATAGAATTGAATAAATACATGCACCTAGGGTCCCCATTCAAGATGAATTGGTTCTCATCTATGAAAGTAGGTCATGGCTAGAAGAGAGCGTGGTAGCCATTCTGCTCCACAGCTGTGATTACCTAGCAATCTGCTGTCACTGGACTGAAATTATAAATAGAAGCTCTAGGAAGTACACAGCAGCCACTCTGAATAAAACTTGACAGACTAACACCCTGTTCAGAGATAAGACCACACATACTTGTAAAGTGGTTCTCTCAAATCAGATGGTCCTTCATATTTTGACTGCTGTCCGCAGGACAGCTTGTGTTCATGTTAGGAAGTGCTGAGTTTATCTTAGCAATCATTCAGCTGAAGATGCAACTGAAGTAGTAAAGGACCTATGCAAGCACACAGGTGCTATTGATGCTAGAGGAATGGATTCTTTTAGTAAATGGCTAAAACCAGTCCCTACTAAGTGGAAGTACTTGTGTTCTGTACTGCTATTTTCTTATTCCTTCTTGGGTACCACTTAATTGACTGTATTCAAACTAGTATGCAAATGCCTATTTCACTCTTTGGGAAAAGCATAAGATACAGTGTTTTCTGACCCTGTTAAAGTTTTCCATTTCAAAACTTCTACTGAAGCCTCCATCAGTAGGAAATTGTTTCTGAGTAAAATGGCCTTTGGACTTTTAACTCTATAGAAACATTATGGTGATGAGGGCAGTGGGAATTACTGGAGAAGCATTGATCCATCACTGGTTTCACGTCACCTTGCCCTGGATCTCTGTTTTTGCCCCCTCTTCCAGTAACTTTGTGATGTGGTTTGATTGGAATAAGAAATACCTATGGTACTAGTGAGATCTAAGTTTGGGTGTGTCCAGAGAGAATAGGGTGGATAAGTCTGAGTATGGGTGACAGAGTCTGCTGTAGTTTGCCTAATTATTGCTGTGATAAACACCATGACCAAAAGTATCTTAGGAGGGGAAAGAGTTCATTACAGCATATACTTCCAGGTCACCCTCCATGATTGAGGGAAGTGAAGACTGGCACTTACGCAGAAGCTAAAGCAGAAACCATGGAGAAATGCTGCCTAACAGCTAGATTTCTGGCTTGGTCAGCTGTCTTTTTCATATAACCCAGGCCCTCCTGTCTAGATGTCATGCCCCACACCGAAGGTACTATACTGACATGTCAAATATCAGTCAAGACAATCTCTTGCAGACATTGCTAAAGGCATTTTTTTTTCAGGTGAAATTTCTTTTTCCCAGGTGACTCTCTGCTGTATCAAGTTGACAACACAACTAACCTGTAGGCTTAGATATTTTTTCACTTTATTAAGAGGTCTCAAAAGCTCTGACCCTCTTTCTAGCTCACTTTCCAAAGGTAGAGGAGAAACAATGGTAAAGAGGACAAGGGGATGTGGACCTGTTTAGAAGTAGTTCCTTTAGGGCAATTCCAATCTCCCTTGGTCAGGATACTAGCAGTCTAGTTCAGTTGTGTCAGGATACCAACAGTCCAGTTTAAAAGTGTCACCAACCATGAATCACCAAACATGAATCATGATTGGTGGCATGAACCAATCAGACATCAACAGGCCTCCACTGAATTGGCACAAGTCACCGGGATCAGCTGGAATGCCAGGAGTCCTCTGCCATGCCTCTCTGAACAAAGTGAAGATCAGCAAAGATGCAAGATCAACAAAGAGTTTGCACACAGTCACTGTTTGCTGAACCCTATTTACACTCTCTCCAAACATCACTTGTCCTCCTGAGAGTCTTGTCTCAGCAAAACATCATGTGAGTCTGCGTTAGGTGACACGACCAGAAATTTCCACGTCACTAACCAGGACACCACCATCCTATGACTGGAGGACTGGAATGAGTAAAGAGGGAAATAGGAAGAACTGAGCTGAGATTTCTTTCTCTGCCCCCATACTCGCCCAGATGTTGAACAGGCATCTTCAGGGTCCACTATATCTTTCCTGCCACAATGGACCTTACCCTCAGACTTGAGGCAAAGCCAAATTTCTTTCCTTATAACGCCTCATGTCAAGTATTTGGTCACAGAAATGGGAAGCAGAACTAACACAGATATTTGTTACAGAGGAGCAGGGTTATCACTGCCTGAGCACAGGGTCCACAGATCCTCAGAATTGATTTGTAGGGAGCCCTTTGGAAAATGCATGGCATTGTGCGCTAGACAAACTCTAGAATGCTGTAAGGGGAATTTAATGAGCCATCTGGAGGGAGTACAGAAGCCTCTAGAACAGTGATTACTCTATGTATTTTGGTATTTCCTCATAAATATTTCTTTACAGTTGTTGTTTTTAAAGGCCCTAGTCTTTCAGTCCTGCTATCCCAACTTCAACTTCAGTAAAATTTCAACCATTTAAGGTCATGCTTTACTTGTTGCTCAGTGCTGTTTGATTGCACTTAACATGATGACCTATAGTTACAAGCATTGTCACAAATGCAAGGCAATCCACTTTTATGAGTATAGGTACTGCATTTAAAATGTAATGTTCACTCTTTAATGGCAATATTTTGTCAAACATCTGAAAAACCTAGGTTGTAATTCAAGGTTCTCTGACTTAGAATTTATAGAAAAAGAACATTAAAAAAATAAAAAGCATCAGTAATAAAAGACATAATTTAGAGCAGTTTTCAGAATTGAAAAGGAGAATGAAAATATTAAAAAGGAAAAAATCTGTCAGGGGAGAAAACACTTCCTATCTTTACAAATGCAGATGAATTAATATTTAGAGAATGTTTCTTAAAATTTAAGACAGTAAGAGACAAATAAATACATGTGGTAAAAATGACTGAAAATTATTTTTTCAGAAGGTGACATGGGGAAATGGAAATGTCAGTGGTTATCAGTAAAATGTGATTTATATTTATACATTCACATGGAAATAAACAAAGGTGAATTTTTATAAGTAACAAGAGTAGAGAGATTCTCTTGTGTACTATATGGATATATCACCTGATCTCCACCCCACAAAATAAAAATCCCCCAAATAAAAACCAATGGCTTATAGGAAAGGGTAGAATAGAAGTCTGGACATCTAGTAGGCAGAAAGGATTCTGGGATAGAGCCAATCAAGGGGGATGTTTGAGGGAACATGGAACAGAAGCATGGGAACTGAGCAGAGGTCATCAGCTATGTGGCAGAACATATATTAGAAAAAATAAGAAATTATTGTATAATCGGTGAACCAACCAAAGCTTACAGTCAAGGTGTTTGCAAATGTATTTTCAGTCTCAGAGCTATTATTCCAGGGGCTTGGGGCCTGGAGGAAACACTTGGCATCAACAAACAGGTGTGAGTAAGGGAACAATCAGATGGTTCATATATCCCATTGACATTTCCTAGTAAGTTTGAAATCATCTTTAATATATAGTACAGCATAGTTTTCAATGTGTGAAATGTTTACAAAACATTGACATTTACGGTCAAAATCACTACTGAAACCTGTTCTACATTAAAAACTGGACAATTCAAGCCTTAAAGGCCATGGGATAAATGACTAAATTAACTGATTTATCCTATATGTTTTATAGCTCCAGACTGCCACACAGAACTCATCTACTTCAGTAGTGTCTGGACAGACCTAAAAACCTGATCACAGACCTGAGGCGTACACTTCAAAAGGAGTCAGTCTCCTGAGGTAGCCCAGTCGCTGATGTCTCCTAGCTCAGTTGTGTTCCAGATTGGCCTCTGCTAAAGTCTGTGGAGAGATCTGCGTGCTTTCTTTATTCAGGCATATAGGTGCCCTAAGAAATATTTCGTTATAGCTAAAACTGAGATTGAACATTATTTCCTGGCCTCCACAGTGTTTCAATAATCCTAATTGATTTCCTGGCTGTAGTTAGCTTGGAATTTCTACAAAGAAGCTGTCTTTATCAGACAGGGTGTCTCCAGAGTTAGAGATAGCAGTTAGGCACTAATTATCAGAGCAGTCCCACACAAGGCAGAATTGCTTTACTAACCAGAGAGAAGTTATAGGGCTTCCGTCACTAATTATCTATGTTACAGCCAAGGATATTCTCAAGGACCTCCAGCTGCTTGCCTCAGACAGACCCTGAGAATTTAACTTGGGGCTGCCAAAATAGCCCAAGAAGAAGGACACCACTGCTCCTCTGCCTTGCACCTGGCCGTTTGATCTCACTGACTTTGACATGACCACTATCTGCCTTTGGTGACTTCTGTTATTTGCCCTGTTCTCTGTATACTATATAAGCCTGATTTCTACTTTGTACAAATTGCATTCCGATACCACACTCCCTTGTGTTGTGTCTGTTTGTCATTTCTTCGCCAACACCTTGTCTACCTGACTAGGACCCTGTTCCCCCGACGGGTTGAGGGAGGCCCAGACTGGCCGGCCCATGGCACCAGATAGCAGCATACGCTCAATGCACTGAGACCAAGAAACATTACTTGAAACCTCTTCAGGATTAATAACAGGGATATAACTTACAAAAACACCAACAGAAGGAAAACCAAGCAGAATAATCATTCTCGATGCCATGTGACATTCTTTGGAAGAAGCCAAACAGAGATGGAGCCAGCAGGCCAATGAAAGATTGCCTCGAATTAAGCACGGCAAATGAATGATAATGTGGGTTTCCTTATAGGACTGTGGGAACTCACGGGTAATTAGCTATAGGACTGCAAAGTCTCATGCCTGGCATTTTATAAAGGACCTCATATAACTCAATATTATGCACAGCTGGCAGGAGGAAGCGATGACTCAAGGCTCAGGAGGATCCTAAGAGTTGCCTCCTTCCCTTACTTCTCAGAGGAAATGTCAACAGCCTCATTATCATTACCTTAGACATAACTGTCTCCTCTAATGTCCTGATGATTTTATTGTCATGATCTTGGGCTAAAGTTCCCTGTAGGTCACTACAGTTGCTCTGCATAGACATGGTGGTGGCTATATGAAGCTGCAGTACACTGCACCCCCCCCACTGTCTCCCTCCCTCCTGCTTTTACAATCTGTCTGCCTCCTGTTTCGCAGTGTTCCCTGAGCCTTGTAATGGAGGCTATATATATGGGTATATTCACCTCCACTCTGGCTGGGAATTGGACCACTTTGCCACAGTAACAGACACTTTAGAACAATGGGAATGCCTATTAAAAGAACAACCTCAGTAGTGAGGGACTGACCCAAGGCAAGGGCACCACTGACATCTGGATCTTCTGTTTTAAACATCCAAGGGTACTAGTATTATGTATTCCATACGTGACTATGCAAACATAGCACGGTGGGTGTGCTGGTGCTCATGTCCCAGCATGAGTGGCTCTATTTCTCAGACCATTCCATTTTGTAGTCCTGACTTCTCATTTGATAAACTTTCCAATTAATTAAGAATATATTGGTGTGTAGAGAGGCTGAAAGAGGTGGATTCTCATAGTTCAAGGCCAACCTAGTCTCTACAATGAGCTGGTGAAAAGAATCCCAGGCAAGCAATCAAGCAAAGAAGTAGTATAAGAATATACTACTGTGATTGTTGAATAACTCTCTAGTGATTAAAATAAGTTCAACTCCTCACTTGCAGAAAGGCATCTAAAGTGGTACTCTGAAGTGAGGAGACACTTAGGGAATATCCCACCCACCAGGGAGAGAATGTAAATTTTGGGGAATTCATAAATATGGCCTTATAGAAACAAATATCTCATTGTATATCTGCTTATCCACTTATGTGGTAAATATGACCATCAGTGGGCACAATACAGTCACCCAGCACCTGCATGTGAGCTGTACCATCCATGCTACACAATGCTCACTGTTCATTGTCCATTCATTGTTGCACCTTCATCTAGTATTGGAACAGCTCTCTAGTTGCAGCCATCCTGTATGCTGTGAAAGAAGGTTGTAGTTTTGTTTCTCAAGACTATATATATATATATATATATATATATATATATATATATATATAATATTTGCTTGTTCTTGAATTCATTATAGAGACTGGGCTTGCCCTGAACTATGTCAATCCACCTGTTTCAGCCAATCTAAACACCACCAGTATATTCTTAATTAATTGGGAAGCTTATCAAATGAAAAGGCAGGACTTAAAAATTGTGGAATGGTCTGAAATACACATACACACACACACACACACACACACATACACACATACACTTGTACTATATATGCTAAACACAATAGACTATGGTACACACAGGAGGCTTGATTTATTTTTATGTTCTTGTATGACAGCCACAGCCTCCTTTTTCGAGTGAGCCCCAAACCGTAATAAACTAATATTCATATAACATGGTGGAAGACCCATTATACAACAGGTATTCACAAGAAATCATTTTAATCTTGAGACTAGGGAAATGGGCAGAATAGTTCAAGTCATGACTGATTAACTTGAGAGGAGCAGTTCATTTATATGTGTATACATACAAGTTTGATTGGCTATTAGTCTCCTCAGTAAATACTATCCACGGCAATCCATCCTTTAACTATAGATGATGTTAGAGATCTCCAGGCCTAAGTTTAGAGAGAGGATTCAGAGACATATCATATCTTTCTCACAGAACAATTGCAGTAGTTTCCCTGCTAGGAAATAGGACCAGCCATGTTACAGTATCAAACTTGAGTTCTCTTCTGTAGCTTTAAAACTACTCAGAGAGTATTTAGTGGCATCCATAACAGGTGTGCCACATTTCCCAAGCAGGTGTACCTAGCTTATCCACACATGGGCACAACACAGGAAGCCCATATCCCGAAAGATATCTACTAATGACAATTAGTTCCCAGAAGTTTGCACAGGGTCTCTTGATGGGGATTTATGCTCAATCTCAGCTATATTTCTCATGTTCTGAAACCAGAGCATGATGTCTCCAGCGTTAGGGATTTACCATTTATTTTAGAATGTAATAAACAGCAGGGAGAACAGCTGTGGAAACTTTGGGAGCTTCCTTGCCCAACAACTCACAGGAAGAGAATTCATCTCTCCTACTGGAGTTTATCTATCTATCTATCTATCTATCTATCTATCTATCTATCTATCTATCTATCTATACATAACCACTTTACATCCCATTCACTGACCCCTCCCACAATCCTTCCTCCCATCCCCAATCCCCTCACCTGAGCAGGTGGAGGCCCTCCTGAGATATTCCCCTATCCCGGAACATCAATTCTCTCCAGGGCTAGGTGCATCCTCACCCACTGAGGCCAGACAAGGAAGCCCAGCTGTAAGAACATAGCCCCCACACAGGCAACAGCGTTTGGATTAGCCCCCACTCCAATTGTTCAGGACCCAAATGAAGACCAAGCTGCCCATCTGCTACCTGTGTACAGGGAGACCTAGATCAAGCCTGTGCATGTTCTTTGGTTGGTGGTGTCTGTATCTGTTTGAGTCAGCTGCTGTGTGGAGCCTCTCAGAGGACCTTTACTGATCTGGATCCTGGCATGGCCTTGGTGAGGACAGAGTAACGAGCTTTGAGCCTCCACCTCAGCTTGTGCAAAAGGCTTGTTTGTATTCACATATGTACATATTTCACATTCCTCTGAAGATTGTCCTCCCTGATAATGTTAATGACTTTGTGATAATACAACATGAGTTCAGGAGTTGAGGGTGTCACTATGCCTCAGCAAAATGGTAAACACTGGGTCTCCCAGGACAGCCCTGAAAGGTATGGGAAAGAGCTCTAAAATACATGAGATAGAAAACATATACTTTCTCAACTATGCAAATTATAGCATGTAATATGAACTACATGGGACTTCACAAACCTGAAGGAACTATGAGCTACACTGTGAGCAATACTGTGAACCAGCTTGTCAGAGAGATACAAAGACAGGCAGATACAAATGCAGGCAGACTCCTTAGTTCAAGGTCAGCCTGGGACAGAGTCACTCCAGGCCCAGGTAAGGTAGAAATGGTCATTTCAGAACAGGGTCCCACCCAATTACTTTATCATCTGTGCGTAACACACATTCCATTCATTTGCCTGCAAAATTCATGATGTCTGATTTTAATGGCTGAGAAGTATTCTATTGTGTAGATGTGCCACATTTTCTTTATCCATTCTTCAGTAGAGGGAACATCTAGGTTGTTTCCATTGTCTGGCTATTATGAATAAAGCTGCTATGAACATAGCTATGAACCCACCTTATGGGTATATGCTCAGGAATGGTACAGCTGTGTCTTGAAGTAGAACTATTTCTAATATTCCAAGAAACCACCAAATTGACTTCCAAAGTAGTTATATAAGTTTGCACTCCTACCAGCAATGAAGGAGTACTCCCTTTTCTGCACATCCTTGCCAAAAAAGTGCTATCACTTGAGTTTTTTTAACTTAGCCATTCTGATGGGTGTAAAATGGAACCTCAGAGTTGTTTTGATTTGCATTTCTGTGATGTCTAAGGTCTTTGAACGTATCTTTAAGTGCTTCTCAGCCTTTCAAGATTCTTCTGTTGAGTATTCTCTGTTTAGCTCTGAACCCTATTTTTAAATTGGGTTATTTGAGTTGTTGGTGTCTAACATCTTGAGTTCTTTATAAATTTTGGATATTAGCCCTCTGTCAAATATAGAGTTGGTGAACATCCTTTCCCAGTCTGTAGGCTACCATTTTTTCCTATTGACAGTGTCCTTTACCTTACAGAATCTTTGTGGTTTCCTGAGGTCTCATTTATCAATTGTTGATCTTAGAGCCTGAGCCACTGGTGTTCTGTTCAAGAAATTGTCTCCTGTACCAAACCGCTCAAGGATATTTCCCACTTTCTCTTCTGTGAGATTTAGTGTATCCTGTTTTATGTTGAGGTCCTTGATCCACTTGAACTTCTGTTTGGTGCAAGGTGATACATATGGGTCTATGTGCATGCTTCTGCATGCAGACATCCAGTCAGACCAGCACCATTTGTTGAAGATGCTTACTTTTTTCCATTGTATGGTTTTAGCTTCTTTATCAAAAATCCAAATATCCCTAAGTGTATAGGTTCATTTTGGGGTCTTTGTTTTGATTCAATTGATCAAATACATGCAGTTTTTATCACTATTGTTCTATAGTAGAGCTTGAGATCAGGGATGGTGATTTCTTCTATAGTGTTTTTATTATTCAGGGTTGTTTTGAGTCTCCTGTGATTTTTGTTTTTGCATATGAAGTTGAGAATTGCTCTTTCAATATTTATAAAAAATTGTGTTGGGATTTTGATGGGGATTGCATTGAGTCTGTAGCTTGTTTTTGGTAAGTTGGCCAGTTTCCCTATGTTAATCTTACCTATCCATGAGCATGGAAGATCTTTCCATTTTCTGGTATCTTCTTCAATTTCTTTCTCCAGGGAGTTGAAGTTCTTTTATAGAGATCTTTCACGTGTTTGGTTAGAATCACACCAAGGTATTTTATATTATCCATGGCTACCATAAACGATCTTGTTTCCCTAATTTCTTTCTATGTTTATCATTTGTATAAAGGAGAGCTACTGATTTGTTTGACTTAATTTTGTTTCCAGCTTTTTTTTTTTTTTTTTTTTTTTTTTTTTTTTTTTTTTTTTTTTTTTTTTTTAAGCTGTTTATCAGCTATAGGAGTTCTATGGTAGAATTTTTGTGTTCGGGTACGTATACTATCATATCATTCACCAATAGTAATACCTTGACTTTTTCTTTTCCGATTTGTATCCTCTTGATCTTTAGTTGTCTTATTGCTCTGGCTAAAACTTTTAAGTACCATATTGAATAGATACGGAGAGAGTGAGCAGTCTTGTCTTGTCCCTGATTTTAGTGGGATTGCTTTAATTTTCTCTCCATTTACTTTGATGTTGGATATTAGCTTGCTATATATTGCTTTGATTATGTTATGTATATGTATTATGTTTATGTTTATGTATATGTATGTGTATATGTTATGTTTATGTGCTTTGGATCCCTGATACCTCAAATACATTTAACATGAATGAGTGTTGGATTTTGTCAAAGGCTTTCTCAGAATCTGATGAGATGATCATGTGTTTTTTTTTCATTTAGTTTGTTTATATGGTGGATTACATTGATAGATTTTCGTGTATTGAACCATCCCTGTATTCCTGGGATGACACTACTTGATCTTGATAGTTGCCCTTTTTGATGTATTTCTGGGTGTGGTTTGCAAGTATTTTATTGAATATTTTTATATCAATATTCATAAGAGAAACTGGCCTGAAGTTCTTTTTCTTTGTTGAGTGTGTGGTTTAGGGATCAGAGTGACTGTGACCTCATAGAATGAGTTTGGCAGTGTTCCTTCCGCTTCTATTTTGTGGAATAGTTTGAGGAGTATTGGTATTAGCTCTTCTTTGAAAGTCTGGTAGAATTCTGTACTAAAACCATCTGGCCCGGGACATTTTTTGGTTGGGAAACTTTTAGTGACTATTTCTATTTCTTTAGGGATTATAGGACTGTTTAAATAGTTTACTGGATCTTGATTTAGCTTTGGTATGTAATATCTGTCTAGAAAATCATCCATTTCCTTTAGGTTTTCCAATTTTGTGGAGTACAGGATTTTGAAGAATGATCTAATGATTCTATGAATATGTCAGTGTCTGTTTTTATGTTTCCCTTTTCATTTCTGATTTTGTTTATTTAGATACCTTCTCACTGTCTTTTGGTTAGTTTGACTAAGGGTTTGGCTATTGTGTTTATTTTCTCAAAGAAACCACCATTGGTTTCCTTCATTCTTTGTATTGTTTTCTTTGTTTCTAACTGAATGATTTCAGAAATGACTTTGATTATTTCCTGCCTTCTACTCCTCCTTGGTGTGCTCTCATTCATTCATTCTTTTTCTCCTTCTCCTTCTCCTTCTCCTTCTCCTCCTCCTCCTCCTCCTCCTCCTCCTCCTCCTTCTTCTTCTTCTTCTTCTTCTTCTTCCTCCTCCTCCTCCTCTTCCTCCTCCTCCTTCTCCTTCTCCTCCTCTTCCTCCTTCTTCTAGTTCTTCTTCTTTTTCTTCTTCTCCTTTGTTGTCATCCTCCTCCTCCTCTTCTTTTTCTAGAGCTTTCAGGTTTTCTTTTAAAGTGCTGTTTGATACTTTTCTAATTTCTTTATGGAGGCATTTAGTGCTACGGACTTTCTTAGCACTACTTTCATTGTGTCCTATAAATTCCAGTATGTTGTGTCTTCATTTTCATTGAATTCCAGGAAGCCTTTAATTCATTTATTTCTTCCCTAAACCCAGAGATCATTGAGTAGAATGTTGTTCAATTTCCATGAATTAGTAGGCTTTCTGATGTTTCTGTTGTTGTTGAAGTCCAGCTTTAATCCATGGTAGTTTGATAAAATAGAAGGCATAATATCAATTTTCTTATATCTATTCAGATTTTTTTGTGACCAATTATATGGTCAATTTTTGAGAAAGACCCATGAGGTTTTGAGAAAAAGATATATTCTTTTGTGTTTGGGTGAAATATTCCATTGATGTCATTATGTCCATTTGATTCATAATGTCTATTAGTTTCATTATTTCTCTGTTTAGCTTTTGTCTGAATGACCTGTCAGTTGAAGAGAGGGGGGTATTTAAGTCTCCCACTATTTTTTTTAATAAATATATTTATTTTTTTTTAAATTTATTTATTATTATATGTAAGTACACGGTAGCAGTCTTCAGACACCCCAGAAGAGGGCATCAGATCTCATTACAGATGGCTATGAGCCACCATGTGGCTGCTGGGATTTGAACTCAGGACCTTTGGAAGAATAGTCAGTACTCTTAACCACTGAGCCATCTCTCCAGCCCAAGTCTCCCACTATTAATGTGTGGGATTAAATGTTCGATTTTAAACTTTAGCAATGTTTCTTTACAAATGTGAGTGCCCTGTGTGTGTGTGTGTGTGGCATAGATATTCAGAATTGAAATATCATCTTGTTAGATTTTTCCTTTGTCGAGTATGAAGTGTCCTTCCCTGTCTCTTTTGATTAATTTTGGGTGAAAGTCTATTTTATTAGATATTACAATGGCTACTCCGGTTTGCTTCTTGCATCCATTTGCTTGGAAAACATTTTTTCCTAGCCGTTTATTTTGAGGTAATGTTTATTTTTATTGCTGAAGTGGGTTTCTTATGTGGAACAGAATGATAGGTCCTGTTTTTGCGTCCATTCTCTTAGCCTGTGTCTTTTTAGTGAGGAAACGAGTCCATCTATGTTGAGAGATATTAATGACCAGTAATTGTTATTTCCTTTTATTTTGATATTGGTGGTATTTGTGTGTGTGTGTGTGTGTGTGCGTGCGCACGCGTGTGCTTCTTTTGTTTTTGCTGGTGTGGAATTACTTATTTCCCATATTTTCTTGAATGTACTTATCCTCCTTAGGTTGCAGTTTTCCTTCTAGTATTTTCTGTAGGGCTGCATTTGTGGCTAGATATTGTTTAAATTTGGAATTGTCTTGAAATATCTTGTTTTCTCCATCTATGATGATTGAGAGTTTTTCTGGGTATAGTAGTCTAGGTTGTCCTCTGTAAGTTTTATTTGTTTGTTTGTTTTTTGGTTTTTTTTTGAGGTTGCAAGATATCTGTCTAGGCCCTTCGACCTTTTAGAATCTCTGTTGAGAAGCCAAGTGTAATTCTGATAAGTCTGCCTTTGTATATTACCTGCCCTTGTCCTCTTGTGGCTTTTACTACCCTTTCTTTGTTCTGTAAATTTTATGTTTTGATTATTGTGTGGCGGGAGGGTTTTCTTTTCTGGTCTAGTCTAATTTCTCTAGGTTGAGAAAATTTTCTTCTATTATTTTCTTGAAAATCTTTTCTGGGTCTTTGAGTTCTGACTCTTCCCCTTCTTCTCTTCGTATTATTCTTAGGTTAGATCTTTTCATGGCATCCCAGATTTCTTGGATGTTTTATGTCAGGAATTTTTTAGATTTAACATTTTCTTTAATTGATGTATCAATCCTTCTATGATATCTTTTGTACCTGAGATCCTCTCTTCCATCTCCTGTGTTCTGTTGGTTATGCCTCTGTTGTTCCTGTTCTGTTCTCTAGGTTTTCCATCTTCAGGCTTCCCTCAGTTTACATTTTCTTTATTTCTACTTTCAGTTTTTGCAGTTTTATTTATTTCCTTCACCTGTTTAATTGTATTTTCCTGTATATCTTTAAGGGATTTATTTGGTTCCTCTTTAAAGATCTCTACCTGCTTGATTGTATTTACCTGCATTTCTTTAAGGGATTTATTCATTTCCCCTTTTAAGATGCTTCATAAAGCATCTTAAATCATAAGATTGATTTAAGGTCATTTTCTTGTGCTTTGGTTGTGTTAGGATATCCAGGGCTTGCTGTATAGTAGGGTGGTTGTACTCTAAATGTGGCACATTGTCCAGGATTTTGTTGCCTATGTTCTTTTGAGGGTCGTTAGCCATCTGGATGGCTTTGGTTCCTGGATGTTCCTCTTTTTTTTTTTTTAGAGTATTTCC
>NW_022196891.1:71595224-71604043 GCF_008632895.1 Mastomys coucha | reverse complement strand
TGGGGAGGGAGGATAGGGGGAAGGGAAGCTAACCTGTGTGTTTCAGGATCCGAAGGTCTGATGAAGGTGGGCAGAGGTATGTGTGTATGGGGGTGGGGGGAGCAGGAACTCATGCCCTGAGGGGATATCAGGCTGCTTAGGTCAATTTTCTGTGCACCTGAGGATTCATCAAGAAGGGATGCTGGGTGGGGGAAGAGAAGCTTACCTTTATAGTTCAGGACCTGCAGGTCTGATGAGGGTGAGTGCAGGAATGAGGAATGGAAGTCCTCCTAGTGGATTTTTCTTCAGTGATCCATGGTGTCTGGGAGGTTCTTTTTCTAGCCATTCAGAGTGACTTTTTCATTTAAATTCTTTAGTTGCTTCTTGAGCAGCCCAGCCTTTCACCAGACAACTGGTCCATAGTAGTTGGCTTTTCTCAGCCCAGGCCTGAGCATGGATGTGCAGCTAATGTCCTTGTTGCTGCCAATTTGGGGTTGGAGGTAGAGGAGGGGATAGGGCAGGAGACCCATATATAACAATGAGCTAGATAAAACCCTTGGTGTTGGCTTCAACCATTTCTGACTTATATTTAAATGCCTTTAAGAGACCTTTAAAAGTGTCCACAAAAAATGAATGACTGTGTACCTTTTATTGACAGCTATAGGCTCTTTGTAGTCTCTTTATAGTCTCATATGAGAAAGGTCAATGTGCCTTCTCCTCCCAATGTAGAAGTGGATCCTTAATGTTTTGTTTACAAATAAGCATCATGTATTTGAACAGTGGCTGGAAAGCCAGGCTATTTCACCAGAACACCAATGGCTGTAGCTGTTTTCCACCCTGTATTTATTTCCACCTAGCTGGAATTTGACGGAATGCAGTGAGCACCCTCTAGTGGTACCATAGGGCAAGTGTCCTGCATTTGCTAAGGGAACAGACATGCTTTCTGATTGCTAGGAATCACTGTTGTGTGTGTGTACTTGCTTGTGTATCTTTCTTTTCACATCTGTTTGACCCATAGTAGATGTCCCAGAACCCAAAGTTCTGCTTTTCATTGAGGTATCTAGAAAGGCAGGCTTCCCAGTACATCCTGTCAGTCATTGCTCGTTTTTCTCAACATGGCCAACTGGCTGCTCTTTGCTTTTTCTCCTTCCAGCCACATAGGAATAATATTAATTCAGGTGTTTGTAACTGTCTACTCCTATTTGATGCTTCTACCCTGCTATCGGATAGTCTACCAGGAAACAAAATGGATAGTGTCCCTTTCAACACTCAGTCTTGAGTGACTATTGATTTAAATACTGGAGGGGGGCTTCATGACTCGAAAAGAGACTAGTTCTAGTCCAGCCTCTAGGGCATCAGTACCAAGGTATGGAGACAGCTCACCATAGGGCTGGAAATGTGTATTCCACTTCTGTGGCTTGACTCTATAACACTCTGGAAAAAGTTTGGCCAAGAGCTTCTTAAGACACCCTTTCGTTGGATGAGCTGTTTTTATTGTTACTGAAATGGGATCAGTGCCCTCTATGACTAGCACTTGCTATTCTTGTATTGTATATTGGACATGTTTCCCAATCCATGTTCAGAATGAGAACCTTATTGGAGCCGTTAGCTCAGACGTTTTCTGCCACAGCCTGTAGGTACAAATCTCTGAGCTTTTAGTAACTCCCAGCATGGAGGAAACTGGAGTCCTAGAGCACACACCTGTGGAACTAGTCCTACTTAGTTGGCTCAAACATCTCAAGCCTTTTTTTTTCTCTTCCAATTCCAATTCGTCTCCCATCCTCAAAACCAAGTTAAAGAAAGCACTGGCACCTCGTGCAAACTAGAGTATAAAAATGCTGCAGGACTCTCCAAACACCTAGAGATCTTTGCATCAGCAAGCAAAGGCTGTTGTAGATTTCAGAAAATGGTAGATAATATCCACGAACCAACTAGAATCCCTCAGGAATAAACCAGTAATGGGTGGAGAACAGTCTTCCTCTAACGTGGGTGGTGACAGAAAGGTCCACTGGGGTTTCAGTGGCAAAAAAAGAAAACTAAATGGCTGTAAAGAGTAAGACAGGTTACTGAAGAGTGTTCAGTTCCTTGTGGGGTAGGTTCAGCAACAAGTGTTGGGTGAGAGCAAATGCAGAGGGTAGTAACTAGGGCTAGAGACAGAGAAAGCCTCAGGAAATTACAATAAATGAAAGCTGAAGAGAATCAAGTGGGAGGAGGATAGAAAACTACTTACCCCTGACATGTAGCCACATTACCACCCTAAGATGCCACTGATGCTTTAGTACCTTCTATCCCTCTTTTTGCCCTCCTCCCACCACCATCTTCTTTTGCTGCTGTTGCTTCTGTTGTTGTTATTGTTTTTGGTGAGTATAGATGGTGGTAGTAGTTGCCTGTTTGTTATAAATAGAATCCAGCTTCTCTCTCTCTCTCTCTCTCTCTCTCTCTCTCTCTCTCTCTCTCTCTCTCTTTCTCTCTCTCTTTCTCTCTCTCTCTCGCTCTTGTTGTTCAAAGTCTAGCTTTGTAGACATATCTGGTGTCAATCTTTAGATTCTTCTGGAATTGTAGGTGTGTAGTACTATGGTGCTGTCCTTGGAGAGAATCTGAGATGTGGTGTATGCCTCTGAGACGCATGTTCAGGATATAAGACTGCATGAAAGAGTGAGTCAGGCCATAGAATAAGATACTGTTAATACTCACTCAGAAAAAGTGGAAAGCACAGTGGTGAGGTTCAGGGACAGCTGTGGAGGGAGAACTGGATAAGTGTTGGTCTGGGCCTTCATGGGTCCTAAGGTCCTTTTAGATTCATGAGAAAAGAACGAGTTCTTGCAAAGAGAACTTCACAAATGTCCTGGGGTAGGCCAGATGCGATGAACTTGTGTTCTACTTGTTGTCTATATTTTCTTGTGATAAATACCATGGCCAAAAGCAACTTGGGGGCTCCTTTGGCTTACAGGTTACAGTCTGTCATGAAGCGAAGCCAAGGCAGGACCTGAAGCAAAGGACATGGAGACCACTGCTTACTGGAACTGAAGTGCTTTAAGAGAGTGACTGCAGCTGTCTCTTCATTGAGACACTGAGGACTCTGTAGCTGTTTGGGGCTAAGACTGGGAGTCCCAGCATTTGGGGTATTTCACACAATGGTTCTCTCACATTGGAGAAGAAGGCAGCCCCATAGCTGCTGAGTTCTCACAGGTGGTGTTTGGTCAGCCCCAATCCAGTGCCCCAAAACAGGATGGTTCTTGGAGAGGTGCTGGTCACTGGAAGCCTGGTGAGGCTACCTCTGATATCAGCTAAGGAGCCATCATTAACAGCAACCTTGTAAATCAATGAAGCCTGAAGGAAGGCCAAGCAAGCGAAAGGCCAGAGATCAGCCTTTTTTAGTCTGGGCTGCTGCCAGAAGGTGGCGCCGACACTAGGATCTTCCCACATCAAGCAAGGTACTGATTTCCATTCTTCAGGTAGATGCCACTCAGGTGATTCTAATTTGTGGCAAGTTGACATTAAAACTAGTCATCGACAACTGCATGTCATTTCCAAGGTAAACTGAGGCACTATCTTAGTTAGGGTTTCATTGCTATGAAGAGACTGAATGACCAAGGCAACTCTTAAAAAGGAAAACATTTATTTGATTGGTG
Source organism: Mastomys coucha (assembly GCF_008632895.1). Taxonomy (NCBI): domain Eukaryota; kingdom Metazoa; phylum Chordata; class Mammalia; order Rodentia; family Muridae; genus Mastomys; species Mastomys coucha. The sequence goes on along the minus strand of NW_022196891.1, from coordinate 71,600,432 downwards.
CTGGCTTACAGTTTCAGAGGTTCAGTCCGTTATCATCATGGTGGGAAGCATGGCAGCATGCAGGCAGACATGGTGCTGGAGAAAAACTGAGAGTTCTGCATTTTCATCCGAAGGCATCAGAAAACGATTGTGCCACACTGGGAAGTAGGTTGAATGTGGGAGACCTCAAAGCCTGTCCCCATAGAGATGCCCTTTCTCCAACAAGGCCACACCTTCTACTAGTACCACTTTCTGCGGACCAAGCAGTCTGGCACATGAATCTACTCTGCGGGGGCCATTCCTATGCAAAGCATCACAGGCAGGTCCTTGTCATGGCCCATTTGGACCCAAGCTCCCTACTGATCTCCAAGGCCTACCCTGCCTTTCAGTTGGGGGCAAATCCCATGCCTCACACACCTTCATCGGATCCCACTTGGTTTCTCCCACGAGGAACCACTGTCATATCCACGAGTACTAAGGTTATGATCAAATGTGGTGGTCAGAATGAATATTAATCTGACGGAAGTGGGAAAGGGTGGGGAGAAAGAGGAGTGAGGTGTATGCGGTTTCTTGGAGTGTTATATTATGGGAAAGGGGAGGTGGAAAGGACTTTACATAAAGCCCAAGCATCACACTGGTTTGCATCTGAGAAGTCCGCAAGCCTATGGAGAGCTTTCCAAAAGTCTTGGCTTAGCACGTGGCTGTTTTATACTAAGTCCTATCTCAAAAAAACCCTTGCTTTTATGCTCTGTCGCCACCAGCAACTGACCTTGAAGTAACAAGAGACTTAATCGCAAGTTAAAATTCCTAATCTTAGTAGTTGCAGCAATTGAACACTAGGTGGCACTCGCTTACCTTAACATAAGGTAGATGTCAGAAGTGTTAAGAGTGTGCGCAAGCCATTGAAAAAGAGGGAGGGGGGGGTCAGAAGGATCGATAAATCCCTGAGTTTTCAGGAGTTATGCACATGAAAGGGTCACTATGGCATGCCCAATAAGTACTTCAAAGGACTAGCAGCAGCAGTTTAATTTGAAACAATTGAAAAAAGAGGCGAGCAAGAAAACTGTGAAAAGGGTACCTTCAACTTCTGAATGGAAGAGTTACAGACAGCTCCAGTAAGTGAAATATGTTCCAGCTCAGCGATAAGGTGCCTGCCATGCTTTCTTCAGATTCTGCAGAACACACATGGAGCCTGACGTGGTAGCACATACATGTAATTCCAAAACTCCTACACCCAGTTGGGAGGCAAAGGCTGGAGACATCTGTTCATGGATGCTCATGACAGAGCACAGGCGAGCAACAGGGAACGTTTCCTCAAACAAGATGGGAGGTCAGGAAGGACACACAGAGTTATCCTTTGACTTCCAGCACGTATGTTGACTGTGGTGTGTGAACATACACAAACACATGCACACACACTCACTCACTGTCACTAAAGAAAACTCCCCTGCTTCCTGACATTAAAATTCTTTCAAAATTAGAGGTGATTCCTGTCACAGTAATTTACTGGGCAGGATAAAGATGGGGACACTTTTTCCCCCTAGGAGAATTAACAAGATTTCCACAGGATTTTTCTTTCTCTTTATTATTTATTCCTTTGCTCCAGTTGGTATATAATCAAGTATCATTAGGACATTTTCATACATTCACAGCACTATAATTTGTTCTTTTTTCAGCATTCTCTTATTTAAACATTTTTTTTTATTCGTGTGCACCATGTACTTGCCTGAAGCCAACAGAGGCCAGAAAAGGGTGTCAGACCCACTGGAACTGGAGCTACAGACAGTTCTAAGCCACCATGTAGGTGCTGGGAACCGAATGCAGGTCCTCTGAAAGAGTAACATATGCTCTTATTCACAGGACCAGCTCCATATTCCCTATAATTTATTTTTACTTGATCTGCCCACTGCTTTCTGCTGGCCCCCCACACACTGTTGTTGATCAACAGCTTTTTTCTCAGATACCCTGTCTCTGCATTCATGTCACAAACACTCCATTACTCTCTCTTGTCCTCCCCCTGTGACTTCTCCATTCCACCATAGTTGCCTTTCTGATTCTGTGACCTACACATGTACATGCACACGAACACACACACACATATGCATACGTTTGTATATATATGCATCTGTATAATCTATACACATTTAAATTTAGATTCTGCATAGGTGAGAAAATATGTTTATCGTTTGAGGTCTGATGTAGTCTGGTAAACATTTGGTCTTTCCTTCCATTCATTTCCTGAAAATGTCTTTATTTCAGTGTTTGTAACAGTAAAACTTTATTATATATATCAGTTAGTTACTCAGTTACAAAAGCAGCTTATGGAAAAAGGGATGCACTTTGCTTCCTGGTTTGTAGGCACAGTGCATCATAGCAGATAAGGCATGTCAGTGGAAGCAAGCATGGGTGGTTTAGTCACATGGTACCCACCATCAGGAGGCAAAGAGAGATCAATGCTGGTGTTCAGTTCAAGCTCTCTTTTTAATCCCTTTCCATTGAGTTTGGGATGCCAGTCCATGGGAGGATGCTGGGCCCTTTCCAGGTGGGTTTCCTTCTTTGCTTAAACCTCTCTGACATCCTTGCATAGACATGCCCACAAGAGATCCCAAACCTAGTTAAGTTGACCAAGAAGAATGTTCATCATGTGCATTTCATTTTCTTTATCAATTTATCTGCTTATGGAACCTTCTGGGTTGGTTTCAAATCAAGGCACCTGTCCATAGTGCACCAGTATATCAGGATGGGCAAGTACTCTCTGCTGACTTACATAGAGTCCTTCAAGTGTTCACTCAGGCATGGTAGAGGTGGATTATATGGTAGCACCACCACCAGTACATAACAGTTTTTTTCCCCGATTTTTTGTCAGTATTTGTTCCTCTTTTCTAGTTGATAGCCACTGTAAACAGGTGAAATGGATCTCAGAGCTGTCTTTCTGTGTTCACTGGATGCTCCAATAGTCTTAAAAAAATATTTATCATCCGTCTGTGCTTCTTCTTCGCTTAAGAGCTGTCAATTAAATTCAACAATCTGTCTTTTAAAAAAGATTTATTTTTCTTTTCTGAGCCTGAATATTTGCCTTCACGTATGTCTGTATAGCACATGCGTACCTGGTGCCCACGGTGGCCAGAGTGTGTTAGATCACTGGAAGAACTGGAATTACAGACAGTTGTGAGCTGCTGTGTGGATGCTGGAAATTAAGGCCCTGGTTTGCTGCAAGAGCAATGAGTGCTCTTAACTACAGAGCCATCTTTCCAGCTATTTAATGTTTGGAGGTATTATAGATTCTAGGCATTAATTCCCTACCCAATGTATTGTTCATAAAGATTTCCCACTTGCTATAATATGCTCTTTGCTTATTTCTTGCATTGCATAATTGCAATCCTACTTTGTTTGTTTGTTTGTTTTGTTTTTTTGAGACAGGGTTTCTCTTTATGGCTCTGGCTGCCCTGGAACTCGCTCTGTAGACCAGGCTGGCCTTGAACTCAGAAATCCGCCTGCCTCTGCCTCCCAAGTGCTGGGATTAAAGGCATGTACCACCACTGCCCGGCACAATCCTATTTGTTAATTTTGGAGTTATTTTCTTTCTTTTTGTTTGTTTCCTTTTTAAAATTTAATTTAGTGTTTTTACATATTCACTTTGCATCTAGCTCACCGCCGCTCTCTGGGTCACCTTCTACCACAATCTTACCCCCATCCCTTCTCCCCTTCTCCTCTGAGTGGATGGGAGCTTCCCCTGAGTAGTCTCTCACTCTGGCACTTCATGCCTCTGTGAAGCTAGGTGCTTCCTTTCCACTGAGGCTAGACATGGCAGCCCAGCTAGAAGAACACTTCAACCCGACATTTCTCCTGTCTCCAAGAAATACAGGCCCAGCGGATGGAGCAGAGATTGAGGGAAGAGCCAGCCAAATAACTGTCCTAACTTGAGACCCTTCGTGGGCAAGCTCCAATCCCTAATACTATTAATGATACTTTGTTATGCTTGTAGGCAGGGGCATGTGGTCCTCGGAGAGGCTCCACCCAGCAGTTGACTCAGAAAGATGCAGACACCCACAGTCAAACAGTGGATGGAGCTTGGGAACTCTTCTGGAAGAGCAGGACGATTCTAGGCCCTGAAGAGCTTAGGAACTCCACAGGAAGACCAACACGGCCAAATAACCTGGACCCTTGGGGCTCTCAGAGAATGAACCACCTAAGCCTTCCTACATGTCTGTGGCAGATGTGTGGCTTGGTCTTCATGTGGATCCTGAACAATTAGAACGAGGACTCTCCCAAAAGCTGTTGCCTGCATGTGGGCTATGTTCTTCTGGCTAGAGTTATTTTCTGTGCTACTTGAGATTGTTTCCAAAAGCCCTCACATAAGCCTCTATCATGAAGTGTTTTACAAATATTTTTTCCCTGTTATTTTCAGAATTACATTAAGGTTTGTTGTCATTTTACATTGATTTTTTTTTTAACAAAGTGAGATATATGGATCTAGGTAAATTCTTCAACGTTCAGACATTTAGTTTTTCTTAGTACAGTTCCTGAAGATACTGTTTCCAAAAGTATGTTTTCTGTAACGTTGTGGCATATTTATAATATTCATTGATATTTAAATATAAATTTGAATCTTGTAATATTTATAAACTGCAAATTATATGTAGTATTTATATAGTATTTAGTTAAGAGACAAGGAGAGGGACTTATGGATAAAGACAAAAAGGAATAAAATAGGAACCAGGGAAAGCACATAGTTAGGGGAGAAAAAATAACAGAGGACGGTGAGAACCACGGGGGACAGCCATCCTCCAGCCATTACAAACTTTCTTCCCCCTCTTCTGCAATGTTCCCTGAGCCTTAAGTATCCACTGGAAGAGGGCCACACACCTCTGCATTTTGATGGATTTATAGTCTTGGGTAGTAGTCTCTGTTGCAAAGAGAGATTTCCTTGATGAGGGGTAAAGATTGCATTCACCCGTGGGCATAAGGGCAAATGTTTATTGTTTGCTGTTAGGAATTATGCTGGTTTCGTAAGCTAGTGTTTGTAGATTCTCCTCCAACGACCATGACTTCACTAGCACTGAGCGGTAGCAGGTAACAAAAATCGCAGATATACATTATTTTTGTGTAACATCTATACCTTTTCTCAGTCAGGAAAAATACAACCCCTAAATATAGACAAATCTAATAAAAAAGAAACAAAAACAAAACATACAAACAAACAGAAGAATGGCTCAAAGTCCTTAGATA
>NW_022196891.1:71592767-71594740 GCF_008632895.1 Mastomys coucha | reverse complement strand
GGGGGAACAGGATCAGATATGGGTGGAGGGGACAGGAGAGAAGCTAAGAAGGCCAAGAGAATGAATGGTTTTTTTCCTTTTCTCTAAGTCATCTAACATCTTCCATTTCTCTTCACCCTCCCAACTTCACACCATTTTCTCTCTCATAATGACTTTAAAAATCAGAGACTCGTGGAGATCTGCTTAGCTTCTCCCTAGATTTATGCCAAGTCCTGTAGCACTGCTGGGCTGCAGAATTTCCTGGCACTGAGGTCTGCTTGCCAACCAAGATGACTAGCTATGATATTAGGCTTTTTATTTCCAGCGCATGAGAGCTAAAATATTGGGTCCTCAAATCTATTTGAATCTTGCTAATGGATTAGATAGGGATGTTCTCATTCCATCAATATTTCAGCAAACTTTTCCTGAAAAGAGAGAGCTGGTAAATATTTTATGCACACTACAGGGTCTCTCCTGTAGTCTGATGTCTTTTATTGATAATCAATAAATGGGTATGGTTGCATTCCAGTGAAACTTTGAATACAGGAGTTAGAAGTATATGTGGGTCAGTAATCAACTCCTTGCCTATGCTTCAGCAGGCTTTGAGTCTGAAAATCAGTACTGTAGAAACAAATAGTATTCTTTATCTAATTGAAATTATTCCATGGCATGATGAATATTTTAAACTGACTCAATACAATAGAAAACAAAAACATAATAATAATTACTACTTTTGTTGAAAATTAATTTTCCATGCAACATATTCTGATCATGTTTTCCTTTTCTCTAACTCATCTGACATCTTCCATGTCTCTCCACCCTCCCAACTTCACAACATTTTTTTCTCTCTCATAATGACTTTAAAAATCAGAGACTCACAGATATCTGCTTGCTTCTGACATCCTTCTAAGTGCTGGGATTAAATGTATGTGCCATCATATCCAGCAATAAGAGTGTTATCATAAAAACTTAACAATATAATACAAAACAATACAATCAGTGAGCCACTGTTAAATAATATGTGGTCCATTGTTGATCAATATAGTATGTGATCCATAATGACATTTTAGGTTGAAAACAAAATGCTATTATAAAGCTAGATTGATTAGCTTTGAAGCTATTAAGGAACCTAATTAAATATTTTATATATATTTTTATTATTTTATTTATTTACACTCAGGTCGTTGCCTTCTCTTTGGTACCCCCTCCTACAGTTCCTTATTCCATTCCTCCTCCCCCTTGCCTCTAGGGTGCTCCCCCCAAGCCACCAGGCCTCCCCTTTCCCTGAGGCTTCAAGTCTCTTGAGGATTAAGTGCATCTTCTCTCACTGAGGCCTGACCAGGTATACCTCTGCTATGTATATGCCATTGGCCTCAGACAAGCCCGTGTATGCTCCTGGTTGGTGGATCCATCTCTGGGTGCTCCCTGGGGTCTGGGTTTGTTGAATTTGCTCGCCTTCCTATGGGGTTGCTCTCCCTTTCACCTTTTTTCAATCCTTCCCCTAATTCAACCATAGGAGTCCCTGACTTCAGTCCAATGTTTGGGTGTATCTGCTTCTGTCTCAGTCAACTGCTGATAGGGTGTCTCAGAGGACATCCATGCCAGGCTTCCATCTGTAAGTACATCATTCATAGCATCAATAATAGTGTCAGGCCTTAGTGCCCCTCACCCCATGAGATGGATCTCAATTTGGGCTGGTCAATGGATCTCCTTTCCTTTAGTCTTTTCTTCATTTTTGTCCCTGCAGTTCTTTTAGACAGGAACAATCTGGGTCAGGAATTTTGACTGTGGGTTAGTAACCCTGTCCCTCTACTTGAGGTCCTATCTACTGGAGGTAGGCTTTTCCAGTTCCCTTTCCCCAGTGTTGAGCATTTTGACGAAAGTCACTCCCTTAAGTCTTTAGAGTTTCTTACCTCCTGGGTCTCTGGTACTCTCTAGAGGGTCACTGCCCCCGACCCCAGTCCCCGAGGCTGCCTATTTCCATTCATTCTCTT
>NW_022196891.1:71582849-71591547 GCF_008632895.1 Mastomys coucha | reverse complement strand
TTCATATTGTTGTTAGTCCTAAGGGGCTGCAAACCCTTCAGCTCCTTGGGTCCTTTCTCTAGCTCCTTTATTGGAGACCCTGTATTCAGTCCAATGGATGGCTGGGAGCCTCTACTTCTGTATTAGTCGGATATTGTCAGAGCCTCTCAGGAGACAGCTATATCAGGCTCCTGTCATCCAGTACTTGCTGGCATCCACAATTGTGTCTAGATTTAATGATTCTTTAAGTGCTTCTCAGCCATTCGAGACTCTTCTGTTGTGGATTTTAAAATTGGGTTATTTGGGTTTTTGGAGGTTAGCTTCTTGGGTTCTTTATATATTTTGGATATTAGCCTTCTGTCAGATGTAGGGTTAGTGAAGAATTTTTTTTTCCAGTCTGTAGTTTGCTGATTTGTCTTGTTGATGGTGCTTTTTGCCTTACAGAAGCTTCTCAGTTTCATGAGATCCCATTTATCAATTTTTGATCTGAGCCATTGGTGCTCTGTTCAGGAAAATTTCCCCTGTGCCAGTGAGTTCGAGGCTCTTTCCCACTTTCTCCTCTATTAGATTCAGTTTATCTGGTTTTATGTTGAGGCCCTTGACCTACCTGGACTTGAGCTTTATGCAAGGTGGAGCTTTGTGCAAGGTGATAAATATGGCTCTATTTTAATGTTACCTCAACTCTAAGAAGGAACTCGTTACATAGAGAATTGACATCTAAAATGAAAGAAAAAGAAAAAAGAATTTTCTCTTCTGCAGTACTATATATAGAACTATTTTGCTCTTTGATAAATTTAGCTGCCATTCATTCAATTAAAAGTTGAGAAATTCATGACAGAGAAAAGCCATGTGTACTGATAGACTTTGTTCTTCTAAAAGCCCCTTTGAAGGCTCTATTCTTAATTAAGCTTTTAGAGTTTTTTTTTAACCCAATGGCATGGGTCCAAAAACTTAATGAAATGTATCTTTAGGTTTCATAGGAATGAAACAACACCTAGAACAAACTCCCTTTAGAATTAAATGCCAGAATATTACAAGATGGGGACCTAGAAAATCACCTTTGCACACAAATGGGAATAGAAAAGACACAACAGAAAATGAGTTCTTAGGAATTGACAGCAAAATTTTAAATGTGTGAAACACACTTTAGAAACCAATTAAGTATTGGAATTTCTAAACTATATATGCAAGTATTTTGTCTTTGGAGTGGAGGAGACATTTATGCCATAAAGTAATGTTCTTTATAAAAATCAATTAAAATTTTGTTACATGTGTGGGTATTTTGCTTGCATATGTTTGCCCAACATGCATGTTCCTGGTATCCATAGAGGCCAGAAAACGGTATCATATCCACTGTGTATGAAGTTATAGACAGTTCTGAACCTATTCTGTAGATTCTAGGTATCAAACCTGGATCCTCTGGTAGTACAATCAGTGCTCTCAACTGTTGAGGCATCTCTCTCTCTAGCTCCATAAGGTATGTTCTTAATTCAAGTATGTGGATTTTTCTACAGAAAACAGTAACATTCCTAAAGAATTTATCAAAACTAGGCTTTCAGTGATGGGGAAATGACTTAGGAGTAAAGTGGTTGCTGTGGAGAGTGAGAATTGTATTTCAGACCCCAGAACTCACAGAAACCAGGTAGGTGTGGCAGCCAGGTGTGTGACTTGTTAGGTCAGCAGGTGGGAGGTGGCTGGGTTCAATAAGAAACCCTGACTCAGAACATAAGGTGAAGAACATTGAGGAAGACACCTGCTGTCAACCTCGGGCCTCCACATGCACACACACACACACACACACACACACACTTAGAGGAACATATATCCTCTCCTCCACGCACACACGCCCCACACCATACATACATACACCATGCACACCCACACTACACACGTGCCCACATACCACACACATCCTCACCCACACTACACACACATACATATGAACACACATATATGTACTTAAACACCACACAAACACAGACACACTACATACATACTACATATAACACATATACACATGTACACACATTACAAACACATTTTTTTTTTGTAGTTTTTTGAGACAGGGTTTCTCTGTGTAGCCTTGGCTGTCCTGGAACTTACTCTGTAGAACAGGCTGGTCTCGAACTCAGAAGTCTGCCTGCCTCTGCCTCCCAAGTCCTGGGATTAAAGGCCTGTGCCAACACTGCTCGGCTCCAATTTTTTTTTTTTAATAAAAGGTTTCTAATGTTTTTTGAGTAATCAATTTTTCTGTGGTCTCAAAGACTTTATTAATAATAGACATGCTAGTTTGGGGCAATCATTTCATATACTTGAAATATTAATATAGAGGCTTAATTTTTTAGCTACATCACCAATATTACTTGAAGCAACTCATTTGAACATTACACACACATACACACACACACACACACACACACATGCTACTTAATAGTGGTGATGTTTATAGGTTCATAGCTGTGCAAAGTGAAGAATGATACATCCTGCAGACATTGTACCATGGACATTGTCTCTTGCTTGAGAAGAGCAATAGTTTGCTCCAAGCCATCTCCCATTTCAGTATAGACAGCTTTTTAGATGATGATATTCTATAATATGAACTTAGTGATAATTTATTGATAAGTATTTTGTGTCTAGTAATACACCTGGGTATTTCCATTTCTTTTAATTTATTTGTTTCAAATGTTTATGAAGACATAAAAGTTACTTTGACAGAAAACTTCAGGCTTTCCTAAAGAGGTTTCTGTGAGTTTCACCTGACTCAGCACCAGTATTTTGAGATCAAGCCTCTTTGGTGCTTTATCTACCTTCAGTACAAAAAAATAACTGGTTGGTGGAAAAGCACTTTGTACACTTAGAAGGTCCAGGCAGGATTCTACAGCTTGCTTATGTTGGTACCCTGCTCTTTTTATTATGATGAGTTATTATATACATAGAAGTCTAGCTTGATCATTTATTAATAGTTTTTACTAGAAAAAGACATTGGAAAACCAACTATTTATAAAATATTTTTTTTCAGGAAAAAGAGCCACTAAAGTCCTGAGGATTTCATCTGTCCAAATTCTGTAAATGCCCTTATATGTACCGATTCTTACATACTAGTCCAAATCTAAATTAACATTTACTATCCAAATCCATTTTCCAAAACCCATTACATTTTGAGGTATCAAAGATTAGAAATTCAATATATACTCTTTTGTAGAGCACAATTCATCCCATAACTGTTAAGTGATTTATTTATTATATTTATATTCTCCATATATTTTTCCACCAAGGACTCAGTTATTTGAGAGGTCTGGACAGATTGGCTCAGTGGGTAAAGTCCTTACTGTACAAACAGGAGGACCTGAGTTTAGATCTCCAGTACTTATATAAAAAGCCAGGCTTTTATAATCCCAACTCTGGGAGGCAGAGCTAGGAGGACCCAGAGATTCTGGTCTAGCCAATCATTGACCTTCAAGTTCACTGACAGTGTCTCAAAAAAAAAAAATCAGGAGTAATGGAAGATAATTGATGTTGACTTCTGGCCTCTACAAATGAGTGCCCATATTCACACATTACTCCACAGGAACACAGGTGATCACACCATCTTCATATATAAATTTATTTAAAAGGATTTTGAATCAAGTTATAATATACATTGTAAATATGTTTTGCTTTGTTACATTGAATTTTATGTATAATTTTTAAAAAGTCTTAGCAGTACTGTGTAGCTGATGAATAAATACAGCCAGACTCAAGAAATGCATTGTGCTCATCTACCTAAGTATACCAGAAAGAAAATTTTAATTTTAATTTAACTTTATTTTTATTTTATGCATGTGGGTGGTTTGTGTCTGTCTGTGTACCATGCACATGCATGTTGCCAGTGGAGGCTAGAAGAGGGTATTAGATCCCCCGGAACTGGACTAACAGATGGTTGTGAGCTCCTATGTGGGTGCTAGCAATTGAACTCAGGTCCTCTAGAAGAGCATCTAGTACTCTTAACTGCTAAGCTATCTCTCTCGTGTGATTCTGTACATTTTTTAACTACTGAAATCCCCATCTCCCCCAGGACCACTTCTATTGCAAAGTACAGTCTTTTTTAGGGCCATTTTTACGTCACGATTCCTCAAACAGTATATGATGGGGTTGAGAAGGGGAACAACGACGGTGTAGAGAACTGACACCACTTTGTTTGAATTGTAGGCATACATGAGCTTAGGACGGGCATATGTAAAGAGGGTTGTGGAGTAAAAAAGAGTTACAACAGTCAGATGAGAGGCACAGGTGGAGAAGGCCTTTTGACGACCCTGAGCTGATGGGATCTTGAGAATGGTGACAAGGATAATGGCATAAGATGTCACTACCACACAAAGAGGGACAGCAATGACCATGAGGGCCAAGAAGAAGTCCACTAGCTCAGCCTGAGAAGAGTCCTCACAGGAGACATTGAGGAGTGGAGAGATATCACAGAAGTAGTGATTGATATGCGGTGTGCCACAGTAGTGTAACCGAGCTATGAAAACCATCTTAATCATGGCAGTCATGAGCCCACAGAACCAGCATCCCCCAGCCATTACTCCACAGAGCTGATTGGTCATAATGACAGGGTAGCGTAGTGGATTGCAAATAGCTACATAGCGATCAAAGGCCATGACGGCAAGGAGTATGTACTCAGTACAGACAAAGGTCACAAAGAAGTAAAGTTGTGTCATGCAGCCATTGAATGAGATGCTCTTGTCCTTGCTGAGGAAGTCTACCAGCATCTTGGGACTGATGACAGTGACATACCACATCTCCAGGAAAGAGAGGTGGCTTAGAAAGAAGTACATGGGCTTATGCAGTTGCCCGTCACTGCGGATGGCCAGGATGATGAGAAGGTTCTCTACCAGGGTCAGCAGGTAGGTTACCAAGAAGACACAGAAGAGCAGAAACTGGAAGGATGGTCGTGTTGGAAATCCAAGAAGAATAAAATGTGTTGTGGTGGTCCAATTGTCTACTTGCAGAACCTTGATTACCATGGCTGGCTGCGGGCATAGACAAAGTCAGTTCCTTTTGTGTCCCAAGTACTATCCTGTGATTGATTATATTGACAATCTGCCTCTAGCAATTCATCCAAATAAGAGCTTTCCTGCTTTTATGTATTTGTGTCCTCTTGAATTATGAACTAAAACTCTTGAGTAGCAACTGGGTATAAGGAGTCTGTATTTTGAGTTTTAAAAATATTAGCTTAAGAGGTATGACTTGTCCAGGTCACAGAGCAATAAAATTAGACCTCCAGAGTCCAAGTACTGTGCTTTTTCAACATATCACTACTGGGCCTAGGGCAGTCCTTTTTTACTACCCTTTCACTCTGGTCAAAGCATCCAAAGTATCCCATGTAGGAGAAGTAGGAGATTCAATTGTTCACTAGATGTAACTTCTAGGATGAGGGGATCATTTTCAGAACCCTACTTACCTGTAAAATAGACAAAATCATATTTGTTTAACCTAAAAATATTACAAATCAATAGCTGTGCATACCCATCAGTTAATATCAAATAAAAGTCCTGTGTGAACATTTACCACCTTCTCAGAGGAAAAAGTTGGATGAATTAATTTGATGAACACTTCTTTCAATCCAGGTCATATAGCCATCTTGATGGGTAATATGGCAAGTATGGGTTTAAACCTCACCTTTGTCATTGCATAGCTAAGTGAACATTATTATATAAGCTTTCAAAATATTCATTATTTTATTTCATTTATTAGATGTTTTCTTTATTTACAATATCTTCTTTCCCAGGTTCCCCTTCAAATAAAAAAACAAAAAATAAAATAAAATAAAATAAAACAAAAACTAAAACAATCTCCTGTTCCCTTCCCCCTCCCCCTGCTCACCATCCCACCCCCTCCTTCATCCCCCCCCCGCCATTCCCCTACACTGGGGCATAGAACCTTCAAAGCATTATAGGATGGTATCCACATTTTGTAAAAATCAAGTGGATTTAGCATTTAAGTTCCTATAGGTATTGACTGCTATTTTTCAAAGCTACTGTTCTTAGAACCAAATCAACACGTTTTCTTCTCTATAATTTCCCCCTCCATCTTACCAAAAGAAAACTGAAAAGTAAAATGGTGAAAATGTCAGTTATTTGTTAATGGAAAAGGAGGAAGAAATTGGACAATTTCCTGAATGTTAAAGAACTTATTGATTTGGGAGTAATAGTACAAAAATCTTTTCTGTTAGTAGGACTTCTTTTCTGGTACTTAAGCCAAGCATGGTCCCTCTCTAGCATGGGCTGAGACTTCCAGAACCTCTTGGGACAGAAGCAGTTCCTGGTTTCCAGACCTTTTGCCATCTGTCTTTTTCTTTCTTTCTTTTCTTCAGAGATATTCCTGTTCCTAATTTCTCAACATCAGTGTTTTTAAGGCATACATATATAGAACAAATCAGAGAGGGCTGTTTCCAGAGCGGGTGAGGGGAAGAAAAAGAGAGAGAGAGAGAGAGAGATCACTGTCTGAGAGCTTTCTGTCCTATTTACTTCTTTTAATTTATACTGCAGATATAGGATGATAAAAACATTATATCCAATTATGGCATTTAGGGGGGGAAACACACATGATAAAAAGAAACATGAAACTGCTGAGCAAATTTAACAGTTGTTTTATGCAGGAATGCAATATTTTTTTAAATTATTTTTGCTCATTTGTGTGTGTGTGTGTGTGTGTGTGTGTGTGTGTGTGTGCGTGCATGTGTGTTGAAGTTACAGGAAAATCTACATGAATTGGTTTGTCTTTTATTATGTGGATTCTGCAGATGGAACTCCAGTCACCAGAGATTAGGTGGCAAGAATCTTTACCTGATGAGCTATCTCATTGGTCCAGAATATAGCTTCATATGCACATACATCCCCCATGCATACATGGGTCCCCAAACACAAATGGCACCTTGATGACCGCAGTAGAACTGTGGAGCAGTAGGGACTATAGACATGAGATTTAGGAGTCCTCAGATTTTTTTCTTCATAATCTTTTTTTTTCTTTTAATCTCTGAATTCAAGAGTCAAACTCAAAATCATTTAGGTGAATTTCTACTTGTCTTTCTTCCTCTACATCTCATGTAAATCATTCCTTTTCTGCTAACAAGGGTTCACATTGCTGTTTAGCGGACATGTTTTTGGTCTGTGCTGGTAGGTTTCTACTTTCAGATCCGTGTGCTTGGGTCAGTTCCTGCATACATTTTTACATTTTAGAAAATGACAGGCAAGCCAACCAGGCAGCATGCACTAGCTGATATGAGGTCCCCGATACATATACAGCAGAGGTCTGGCATCAGTGATAGAAGACACCCTAACCCTCAAGAAACTTGTAGCCCCATGGAGTGGAGAGGTCTGGTGAGGTGGAGGTGTGAGGGGCAGTAGGGACATCCTCTTGGACACAAGAGAGGAGGAATGGGATGAGAAACAGTTGGAAGGTAGACCGGAGGAGGATAACAACCTGACTGTAAAAAAAATTAAATAATAATAATAATAATAATAATAATAATAATAATAATAATAATAATAAAAGGAGAAAAGAAAAAAATGACAAGTAATTGTACCTTGATGACTTATTATTCTGCAGGCATTTCCCACTGCCTCTAAAGAATCGTAACAAACCATAAGTTCATAGCTGGCTCTAGGATATCATCCAGCCTTTCAGGAGCGTCACAATGAACGCAGTCATTTTTTGGATATCGAACTCAAAAGTTGTATGAATCTAGCAGAGGGTGGAAACAAAAGCATTTTGTGTGGTTTGAAGAGTAAGTCAGTAAGCACAAAGGGAATGTTTTCATTGAAACCATGTCACCCTCATTTCTTACTCTTTGACACCCAACAGGAATACAGATGTCCAGACAAGTGTTCAGAACCAGAGATAAATTAACATAAAACACATGGAAAAATGAACAAAAGAGAGTATCAGAGAGTGTGTCAGAGCATCTGTCTGAACCATTTTATTCTTATGCCACGAGTTTTAGCTTTGACATCTTTAGAAGTTGTGTAAAATTAATAATTAGAAGTGCAATATGGTCACATCAATACTCTAACCTAGGTATAGGTAAATAGAGGTATAAACTATGGAATTAAACTATAGTATTGGAATACATATAATTGTATCTTGATAAGCAAAGAAATGAATACATGAGCTGAGAATATTTTATCAAAGATACACACAATGTAAGTATACTAAGGAGTCAAGGCTCCTATTCTCCAGGGCTGACTTGTTTGAATCACATCCTACCAGTTTCTAAGACTAGAGCATCTTTCTGGCAGGCAGGAGAGAGACTGTGGCTTTCTTACTGATTAGCCTTTCCTCCAGAGGGTGTTCTCCAGCAGCTGAGTCCTGTGGAGGTTGTGTCCAATGCATGGAAGCATTACTACTGCTGAGAGCTGCCTCACTCTGCATATCTGAAAACAAATTGATGTCTTTCCAGAGAACTCTGCAGGCAGGGATTTAGCAGGAATATATGCCATGCTCACCAATTAATCTAGGGAATGTTCAATATTTATTTCATGATCACACTACTACTTGCTTACTAGCCTCAGTGAGAGAATTGAGATTAAATAATCAGATTCCAATTTTATTGCCAATTGCTCTTTATATGTGTGAAGATAGAGGATATGTAAGTGGGGAACATAGAAACACATAATGTATGTATGTGTGTGTGTGTGTGTGTGTGTGTGTGAGAGAGAGAGAGAGAGAGAGAGAGAGAGAG
>NW_022196891.1:71574267-71582614 GCF_008632895.1 Mastomys coucha | reverse complement strand
AGAGAGAGAGAGAGAGAGAGAGAGAGAGAGAGAGACTCAAGCTTCCTGTCTTAGGCTCCTCCCTCAGCCTCAGGAACGCTGTTGGCTGGGGTGTTTGTGATCATCTCATTGTCTTTCTATGTTTTGAGACTGAAACTTAAGTTTTATCTTTAGTTTTAGTATAGATCAATATGAAATTAAAAGTTAAGAAATAATTAATTAAAGGGCCAAAATGAGAGTCAGGAGCTAGAGAAAAATTCCTAAATAATAATACAATCAAAGCAATAGTATTTCAGTTTAGGATTCTTAGGATTCTTTCTTTTTAACAGATAAGATGATTTAAGGTGTTACGTTGTTTTCTCTAAAGTTAAATGGCTATATGTTACCAGAGTAGCCATCTGTTAATGATTTGTTAATGTTACCAGTACCTAGTAATCTTCAATCTTGGTTATCTTACATACTTAATTTAATTAAATTAATTGTACAACACAATGTGGGTTCTATGGACAAATCACTTTAACATTGCTTTATTTCAACAGAATTATAAATGTTAATATGAATCTCCCAGGAAATATTTTTTCTTAAAAAATGTGTTACACAAGTTTTTAGTTTTACGTCTATTGCATATCTATGAATGTGTGTGTGTGTGTGTGTGTGTATGTATGTGTGTGTGTGTGTGTGTGTGTGTGTGTGCACTCACAGAGAGTTACACATAGCTAAAGAAGTAAAATTAGCAACGTGAATTTGGGAACTGCAGGGAAACAGATAGGTTAAAAGATTTAGATCTCTTCCAAATTTATGGATATCAATGCACTGACCAATGTTTCTACCCATCCTACAAGGGATGGAAGTTTCGGTACCTAAAACAATAGTACCAATTAAGAAAGAGTCTGTGGTTAGAGGTCATAATGGTTTTCCTCTTCAGAATACAGATTCCACATTTATGAGTCTACAATCTGTGTCCTGAAGTTGCATAGGACATTGTCATTCCTTCATCAAAGCACCAGTTTGCTTTCTGAATTCAGAACTATGCCTACCTAACAATCAAATGCCCCACCAAACCTGATCAGCATACGAACTCCTTACAAATTTCCAAATATAGTTAGGGTCTTGGGTCTTTTTGTCTGTGATCATTCTTGCATGATTGTTAGGACATTTCATGAGAGTAAGACCAGAATGCTTCAAAAAGCACTTGTAGGGATTAATGCTTGATTTTATCCTGAAGACAGGGTAAGGAATAATACCTGCCCTTGAGTCTTCCACCAGTGAAGGGGAGAAGCTCTGCCTCTGATTTCCTGGAAGAGAGGTGACAATGATCTGCCTCCACAGGTAATTAATGAGGAAACCAGGATGGTAATGCACTCGGAAAGAGATCTGCTTTGTTGATGGTGAGCAAATGAAGGCCAGACAAGAAATTTTATTTGGACAAAATTCTTGAGATAGCAACTGTGTTAAAAATTTCCAATGAGCTCTGTGAGGATGGATTAGTGAAATTGTAGATCAGAAAGTCTCTAGCGTGGGGGCAACTAGTGAGAAATGTGACAGATAATCTCCTATGCTTGCTTAGTCTGGTTTTTCGCCAGTTTCCAGAGGAAAGTAAGAGTAATGTATGCTAGTCTGAGGTAGGCCAATCTGTCTTGGGTATTAAATGGCCAGACGTTTTTAAATGGGAGAAAAGCATCCCTGTTCCTCCAAATCAGTTTTAATGGGTGCAATTCCAATCCAGCTTCCGTTTCACAGAATTCTTAGCAACAACCGTGGTTCAGGGCTTTAGTAGAACAGTTTGTAAGTTTGAATCAGGGCAGAGTAATTACCTGTCATACAGTGATCTCCTCTGATTAGCTCGGTTTTTACTGAATTAGGTTTCAAAACTGTAGGGGGATTTATGTATATCCAACACCCCTGATTCATTATAGCCTTGTAACTTTCCAACACTGTAGGATATGTTTGCAGTAATTATTTTCCCT
The DNA here is from genome assembly GCF_008632895.1 of Mastomys coucha. Classification (NCBI taxonomy): domain Eukaryota; kingdom Metazoa; phylum Chordata; class Mammalia; order Rodentia; family Muridae; genus Mastomys; species Mastomys coucha. Next base: position 71,580,668 of record NW_022196891.1, on the reverse strand, counting down.
AGAGGGGAAGGTGGCTAGATTCTATTGATCTTATTTTGAGCCCCATTAATCTATAGCATATCCTACAGATTCAGCTAGGGTTTCAAGTTGAATCTAAATGTGACTACATGCTGCATTTTTGAATAATCAATACAGTGGAAAGGGAGACTTTCCTTCTACCTCTCCAGTACTATAAATAACAGTTAAATAATTATCTTCTAAGAAGTGCAGTAGCTGGCGCCTTACTTGATAGCTGATGCCCTTATTTAACATAAAAAGCATGAACATATACTCACACCTTTAGTATTCTTCGTACATGTATTCACCCTGGTACTGTCACATGCTATTCTTCTCAAACTCCCTCTAAAGGAGGGAGGCCCACACATCTACAGACTTGGATTCTTTGCAAGTCAGTGGGTGAAGATGATACAACACATGGATCTTTAGTAGAATGGGTGCCATGGTAGTTGGCAGAGCCTTTTGCCCATTTTACCTAGAGTGGTTTCTCACTGGAAAATTTTGAAGCAACAGAAGATTTAATGCCACCCAATAGCTCTGAGTCCCTCACATTTTTCATAAGGCTTGACACAGCTGCTAAAGAGATCTCTGTTTAATTGCTCTGTATATATGAGACATTTCCTCCTTACCATGTTATAACACTGCTCATCAAAGGCTCAAGCAAGACAAACCAATCTTTAAAATAAATGAAATAAAAATCTTGATCATGTCTCAATTTAAGAAAGGTGATCTCCAATTATTCCCTGTTTCTCTTCAAGAAAACAATTAAAATCTGAACAAATTCTCCTTTTGAAAACATGAGAATTTTTTTTCTTCCAACTGACCGTTTTTCTGGGGATGTAATTCTTTTCCTACCCTTTTTAGGGATCTCCAGACAGTGCTGAGAAATGAGAAGAAATCATGTAGCCAGGAAGGAAGACAGTGTTCACAGCCTAGATAATTGCCCAAGGTTGTTTATTTATGACCTTGAAGTAGGCACTGAAGGGAGCTGCACCACCTTTCTTTCTTCAAGCTACTGAATGAACAGAAACCAACTCCCTCCCACCCACAGGGGACCTCTCAAGAGACACAGTCTTATGAAAACTATTTGGCCCTTCCAGAGATCAAGGACATCCTGGGGGAATAGTACGGAAAAACCTAAGTGAGACCTCAGACCACAGGAGGGACCTTAGAGTGGAAGTTCATGGCTTTGTCTTTCCAATCAGACTCCAGGGATAAAGAAGGTGGAAATAAAATAATGGTGTGTGTGTGTGTGTGTGTGTGTGTGCATGCTTCTCTTTCTGTAAACAGATTTAAAATAATAAGACATTATTATTTACTACTACTAATAATAAATAATAAGGACAGATGATTAGAATGTAAGTCATTTGAAGAAGTGTGATATATATTCAACCTTACCTGGGCATTTAGATGTATGAGCATACACAGATTGTCAAATATCCAACAGTCAGATACCATATTTACAATTGTTACCTCTATACATGGGTGTGTCTCTTATGCATTAGTTTTGTATATAAATTATATATATATTTTATATATATACATATATATGTATATATATATATGTCACATTCAGATGAAATCTGTGTTTACAAAAGAAATCATGAGAACATGTTTGTATTTTATCTTTTCCCTTCAAGATGGTTTCAGGAACCCTCTGGTATGGGTTTGGAAGTGTGTTCAGATACATGTGGTGTTTTATAGGTTTACACACACACATCTCTAGCACCTATAGACTCAAGAGTGCCTAGCCTAAGAGCCATAGTCACAGCAGAACATGAGCAGGAACATGGCATCCACAATGAGGGATCTCAACCGGTGGTGGAGGTTGCACTTCTCTGGAGCTGTGAAAGACGGGGGCAGTCAGTCAGGAGAGGATAACCTCCTCAAATATAAAGCCAAACGCTATTTTAAAAGAATAGGAATACATTTAAAAATTATTAACAGTCCCAGATTACAAAGATACTAGCTCATATGTCTAGGAGCAAATAGCAGTTATGCATCTTTATTCACTTATGCCATAAAACGTTCCCAAAGAAAACTTTGCGTGCCAGAGACGGGATGTTTCATCTTTCAGTGGTCTTCTATCTCACCACTGGTTCTTTGGTGGTGCTCTATCTTTGTGATCCACAGGAGCCTGGATGAGCCAATCAATAAACCCTTGTTGAGTGTCTTCTACATGAGATAATTGGTTTTGTATCTGGCCCTTTCCCTCAGGTTTCTGCGGAAATGGTTTCACCGCTGTTAAGCATTTGCTTGAGAACAAGGGTGCTGCCGGCTCTGCGTCAGGTTTAAATGAAGCTGTAGCAGGAGAACATCTCAATGCAGAAACCTGTTAACAAAAGTCACCTCGTCAGAGGTATCCCCACAGTTCCATTTCAGTACTCGAGATATTCCAGAGGAAGGCAAAACCTTAAATCAGTTCAACAAAACCCTAGTTCTTAGGAGTTGTTGAGGGCAAAAACTACATCATTCATTTCCTCTTAATACAACGTTCAGTGGAGACTTAAGATACTTGTTTAAGCAGGAAGTGAGAAGAGCTTTGGTTCCTTTTAATTGACTAATGTATAGCTTAAATTCAGAGGAAGATAAGACGGTACTGAGTGACTATAACATGGAGGGGCTGTGTGCAAAAGCTGCAACTGCCATTTCCGACTTTAGCTACCATGGTGAACTGATAAAGGACCCCAACAAAGCATGGTCATTCTTTTCCTGTGAGAAAACTTACAATAACGTCTTGTGAAAGAAGTTTCTAGAACTAGGTACTTATAGTGAAAAAAAAAGTGGGGGAGAGAACTCCATCTTTTATTGTTTTCTGTCACAGAAAAATTAAGTATCAAACCAACAGCCCACTAGTATGTATAGCACACATTTGAGTTGAGTGAGTAAATTTACAGTCTTTGTAACAGGTCTGGATGAGGTTAAATATTCTGGATGAATGTTCCCTCAGATTTAGTAAGAAGAAGCAGAGTAACTTTTAAACGACTGGGTTAATGTTTAAAGACGAGGCTCATCACTTTCACTGTGTTAGTATTTGATAACTCCTCAAATTTTACATTATCTATTTTCTCTCTAAGTTAAACTTCTGAAGCAGGCAGGCATATCTGTTCTTTCTGTAGAAAATAAAAAACACGCAATCCATGCTTTCTTTTTAATGTGCGTTTTTCTTCATTTCTGAGTTTAAATGAAGTGTATTAATAAAAAATGTTTTTCTTATTTCTTTTATATTTTTAACATTTATTATTCTCTGATAGATTATATCCTGATGCAGTTTACCCTCCCCCCATATCCACTTCTCCTTTCCCCATATTTTTTCCTCAGTAAAGTTCTTTCATAATCAATTGTGATGAAAGTTATTACTGCTTTAAAAGAGAGACTTCCTGGACTATGTGCTATTTGTCTCTGCCTACTTCATTACTTCTATTTTGTCTCCAGTGAGCTCCCCTCAGTCCACACTCAGAGCAAAATAAAAATAGCATCAAATGCAATAAAAGTAGAGCAAAGTGTCGTAAAGTGCAAAAGTGCCGTAAAGTGAAATCAAATAATCTCAGCAGTAGCCACTGGAACAGCAAGCACAGTGACCAATGAAAGCCACGTGTGCCTTTACCTGCCTAGTGAATTACAGACATAGACAGTGATCATCACATCTGCCAGGATAACAAAGCTAAATTTCGTTTGGAAAACCAAAAAGCCATAAGGAAACTTACTGCTGTAGAAACTTCTTAAATGATATACATATAAAAAAGGAGTCTAAATGGAATTACATATATGGTGTGTGCGTGTGTGTGTGTGAGTTATCCCAACTATACATCATACACTATGAAACAGAACCCTCAGTAGCAGGGGTGAATTATTTAAATGGTCAGCTCTATATCACACTCAATCTATGCAGAACAACTGGAAATTTGTAAGCTCCAGAGATAGTAGAAGCTTTCAAGGAAACAGCATTTTCCAGCTATCAAAGGGCAAATGAACATGTGAATGCACAGAGACTGTGATAGCATGCACAAGGTCTGGACAAGCTGGACCCAGGAAAATAAACCAGTGGAGAGAAGGGGAAGTGGGTGTAAAGTTCCTCTCCTAGCCAAGATGGTATTTGTAACTGACAGCTGCTGAGAAAGGAAAAATCAGTTTTCTTCAATCAAGTGACACTGGCTATATAAGCCCCATTCCAAAGCAAGTTCTGTGCTCAGGGGTAGTCAGACCAAACAAACTGGACTCCACGTATGAGTATGTATATTTAAATATTTTTAAAAAACACTTCAATGCAAATGATCTCACTTTCCCCTTCCTTTTCCTTTCTCCACTTGCCTGATGTGAGCCACACATGTCTCTTCAAGCATCTCTATGTCTCCACCTTATTCTCTTTCAGACTCATGGCCTCCTTTTCTTTAATTGTTTCATATGTACACACACACACAAGCACACACATATACAAGCACACACGCACACACACACAGAGTGAGAGAGAGAGAGAGAGAGAGAGAGAGAGAGAGAGAGAGACTCCTAAATACACAAATCCAGCCTCCTCAATCTGTATGATGCTACTATATTTTTTTTTTCAGTGAGAGAGTGTCTTTTATTTGTTTGTTTTTAATGAGGGAAAGAACATGTAGACAGGTGGATAAAGAGCTTGGGGAAGGACCTGGGAGGGGTTGGAGGAAGTGAGTAATAAAATCTGAATATATTACACAAAAACCTCAAATCAACACAAATGTTATTAAAAACATTAAAATTTAAAAATTATTTTACCAGTCTATGAGAATATATGAAAAAATGTAAAGGAGTTTAATAGAGAAATTAAAGTTAAAATGATCAAGCCCATTCTCTAACCATAGTTTAAGATTTGTTTTGACAAATGATCAATAAAATAGGTATATTGGTCAAAAAGTACATAATGATATTGAAAATGACAAAAGGGTGAATATTAATGAATCACAGAAGACGCTTAGAATGTGTTGACAAATGGGCTAACTATAATTCAATAATTACACATTCCAATTTATCATCATTAAATTATACATTATAAGATTATTATAATTTAATATTTGGCTCATGATTTTGAACCACATTGTCAACCCCAGTCTCTTAATTTAATCCTCACGATTATTTCTTTAATGAAGGCTGCTCCAGGCATCAAATCTAAACCCAGAAAGGGAAAAACAGTCAATCAAACAAACAAATGAACAAAACCCACTGCTCTGTGCTAGTCTCATCTTCTCAAGAAGATAGCTCAGGATGGGGATGGAATTCAGTTGGTGTAGGGCTGGCGTAGCATTGTGTGAATCCCCTGGATTCAGTCCCTACTCCCACATAAAACAGATATGGTGGTGCATACCTGCAATCCCAACTCAGGAGGCAGAGACAGTTGACTTAGGTGTTCAAGGTCACCATTCGCTACACAATGAATTTAAGGCCAAACAGGGATATATGAGACCTTTTCTCAAACAAAATGGATCCAGAAGAGGGCTTTTGGTTGTTCTGGAGCTGGAGGTATAGACAAATAGGAGCCACTAGTATGGGTTCTGGGAGTTGAACCTGGGTCCTCTCCAAGAACTCCAAGTATTCTTAATTGCCAAACTATCTTTCCAGTTCCTCATTTCTTTCATAAATTGGAAATGAATTAATAGCAAGCCATTTGGATAGTACATTTGAATTAAATGCACACTGGGGAAAAATATCAGAATATTTAGAGACAAATCTGAATGAACTAGTATGAAACCCATCAACATCAATTAATACATGGTAAAAACCTTCCACACTTTACATAAAAAGATGCAAAAATATTCTCACTGGATAATGGGAATGAATGTCACAAGAGAAGTGCAGTTTTCATATCAGATGGCATTGTCTGGCTCGTCCTCTTCTATACTGAAAGTATACCTATACAAGAGTATCAAGTATGGAAACTAGGCTAGAATGGCTAAGGGAAGAATCATGTTTTATGCTTGATATTCTAACAAAGACTTGTGTGTATTTTTATCCTTTTTAAGAGGAGAAACATCTTATAGGCCTAGCGTTGTGTGAACTTGGGTGTCCTTGTGTTTGGTACATAGATGTTAAGAACTGCAGTGTCTACTTCATTGCTGGTGGGATTGCAAGCTGGTACAACCACTCTGGAAATCAGTATGGTGGTTCCTCTGGAAATTGGGCATAGTTCTACTGGAGGACCCAGCTATACCACTCTTGGGCATATACCCAGAAGATGCTCCAACAAGTAATAAGGACACATGCTCCACCATGTTCATAGCAGCCTTGTTTATAATAGCCAGAAACTGAAAACAACCCAGATGCCCCTCAACAGAGGAATGGATACAGAAATTGTGGTCCATCTATACAATGGAGTACTACTCAGCTACTAAAAACAATAAATTTATGAAATTCTTAGGTAAATGGATGGATCT
>NW_022196891.1:71546953-71573933 GCF_008632895.1 Mastomys coucha | reverse complement strand
CACAGAAGGAGTTGCAGAGACTAACTATGGAGCAGAGACTGAAGGAAGGACAAACCAGCCTGATATAGTTATCTCCTGAGAGGCTCTGACAGTACCCGACTAATACAAATGTAGAGGCTCACAGCCATCCATTGAACTGAGTACAGGGTCCCCAATGAAGGAGTTAGAGAAAGGACCAATGGAGCCAAAGGAGCTGAAGGGTTTGCAGCTCCCTAGAACCAACATCAATATGAACTAACTAGTACCCTCAGAGCTCCCAGGGACTCAACCACCAACCAAGGACTATACATGGTGGGTCTGATTGTTCTGGCAGCATGTGTATAGTAGAGGATTGCAAAATTAATCATCAGTGGGAGGAGAGGCCCTTGGTCCTGTGAAGGTTCTGTGCCCCAGTGTAGGGGAATGCCAGGGCCAATAAGTGGGAGAGGGTGGGGTGGCAAGCAGGGGGAGGGGAGAGGCAACAGGGGTTTGTTATTGTTGTTTTTGTTTGTTTGCTTTTTTCTTGAAGGGGAAACTGGGAAAGGAAAAATCATATGACATATAAATAAAACAATATCTAATAAAAATGTCAAAAAAAAAAAAAAAAAAAAAGGCCGGGCAGTGATGGTGCACGCCTTTAATCCCAGCACTTGGGAGGCAGAGGCAGGTGGATTTCTGAGTTCAAGGCCAGCTTGGTCTACAGAGTGAGTTCCAGGACAGCCAGGGCTAGAACTGCAGTGTCTTCTTGGTACAAATTTTCTTTGATGAATATGGACTGTTCTTCCCTGACTAGTTTTGGTTTGAAGTCTGTTTTGTTAGATATTAAAACGGATACATTGGCTTACCTAAGTCTAGTTGTTTGGAATATATTTTTTCTATTCATTTACCCAGAGGAGATATCTATCCTTGATGTTAAGGTGTATTTTTTGGATGCATCAGAAGAATGGACCCTGTGTTTTCTCATTCTTTTTTCCTATTCTGATGTATTTTTGTTATATTTTATTAATTAATATCCCTTAGACGCCTGTTTATTTCCTAATGAGATAAAGGGAGTGGATTCAGATGGGAGGGGAAGCATGAAGGAACTAGGGGGAGTAGAGGGAAGTGAAAAAGTAAGAAATATATATTGGGTAAAACAAAATCTATTTTAATAAAAGAAAAAGGGGGTAGAAACTTCATTTACTTAACCCAATGACACCTTGGCATCATTTTATATTCTATAATTAGAAATGCTAAACCTTTTAATCAGCTTACTATCTTTACAAATAATTACAAGGATTCCTGGATCTTTGTTTTCCATAAATGTCTTAGAAAAAGACGATTCCTTAATATTTGAGTGAGTTTAGCACAGAGTTCACAAGAGAGCACTACCTGTTAGAAAGCATAGATTGGTATTAACATGGATGAAATGATGATGAAAATGAACCTTTGCCATCTAATGAATACTTACTGTTAGTTAATTCTGTTATACTCCAGATTTTCTTAGTATCTGCAATACAATTCAATACACTACTGAACTCTGTTCTTGACATCAAAGGAACTTGGAGAAACATATAGAATAGGAAACCAAACCACCCCACATAGCAGTAATAGGAGTCTCTCTTACAGGGGAAATCCAATGAAAGCTGGCAGCAGGCAAAACTGCCACTCAAAATCTTAACCACAATAATGTACGGTCTGTACAAAAGAGTGTAGAGTCCACTTTGACTTCAACTCCATGCGGCCAGCATTGCTATAGAACAGATCCATGTGTATGCAGAGCTTCTAGACCTCAGCGGAAATGAGAGCGCAAGAGAGAAAAGTAGTTGAAGGTTGGATTTCTTTTTTTAAAATTTCCCCAGCTGGAGGTCAATTACAGATCGGTATCATGAGTAATATTGCCTAGCAACATTTATCAGTTTTCTGAGTCATAACAGCTAGGAAATTAATCCCCAATATCCATAAATAAATCTTTCCACAGAGAAGATTTCTTTAAAAAAAAAAATCCTTTGCTTAGACACATCACATTTATTTAGTATCCACAAGCTCATGAGGTAGCTGGTGTTATTTTCACGATGGAGAGAAATTTTGAATAAAGATTTAAATTTCCTTGCTTATGATTGTCTGAGTCCTAAGTAGCAACTCTAGGATCCACTTAGTATTTGTTGTTTCCAGGGTTTGGAATTTTTACCATGAACTCCATGCTTTCAGTAACTCTATAACAGGGACTGCAATAGAAATGAAATCACATGGACAGAAGAGTTTAAGGCTGCTTTCAATTCTGCTGTTTTATGTAGGTCATTTCATAGAATATCCATAGTGTGTTTTTTTTTTTTCTCAACACACAACACACAGCCTGGCTTAGTATAGGACAATGTATAGAGACAATCTGTGTTATTGGGATATGTTCAATTTCATGTTTATTTTATTACTTTGTATGTTCTACTGATTTGGTTCAATGTGTAAAATAGTTTGAGAAAACAAATGTATAAATCAGATGGAGGTGACATCATTTCTAAAAAGTTCAAACAACTTTCCAAACTCAAAAGTATTTGGTAGAACAGCTACACTTTAGGATGCAAAAATAAGGCATTTCATTCAGAAGAGAAAAGTCTTTGGCTAGTCTCTGGATCTCAGCTATTTTCTTGTTTTATATTGTTTTCTCTTCTCATTCTTTGACTAGGGGTGAAATTTCATGTATTTGGTAAGTATTGTGGTCCAAGTAGTAATGGGTAGCACTGATTAGAAGCTTTCTAATGCATTTTGTTGACTACTTAATCAATATCCACTAAGCTAACCAACGTAATATCCTCCTGAGGTTCGAAAGGAGAGATCACAAAGGTATTTAGCCATCTTCATGTACATGCGACTACCAACATCTTGACTGGCAGTGTCTTTGAGATCTGTTGAAATTAAGTCTTTAAGAGTCTATGAAATTTAATCTTAGGTTATAAATAATATATATTTTTACAGTTTTTAACAGAAGTAGAATTTGAGAATATGGGTCTTTGAAAAGACCCTGTTATTTCAGGTTTTTAGACATAAAATAATAATCTTTATATAAAACAGAGAATCTCAAACTGGTTGTGAAACAATTTTTCCTAGGTAGTCTTGAAATTAATCATAGTAGGGTTATGATGGACATACCTGTTCAGACTCTTGACATATTTTAAGAAATCTTCAGTTTTCAAATAAAATTTTTATTAAAAATATTTCATACAATATTTCTGGTCATGGGTTTTCTCTCCCCAATCCCCACTAGGTCCTTATTTCCACCCTACCCACCCTAAAATCATTCTCTTTCCAATATCTTTCTCCCTGGAACCTTCCAAAGTAAAATCAAAGCAACCAGAAAACAAGTAAGACAAAACACAAGCAAACCAAAACTCCAAAGTGAAAAGGCATGGTATTTAAGGAATCTTCATTGGAAGCCTTCCACCACAGTTAATCCAATCTTAGTTTGGAAATGTCTATACACGATCAATGGTTTTTCAGTTTTTGTATGTATTAGGAGGTTCCCAGACAGTATTTGAACTATTGACCAATCGACATTGATATTCCCTATAAGGCCATTCTGTGATGGATAGTCAAATCCTTAGTAAGACTTCTTTTCCTCTCTACAGGGATCTGTCAAACATCAATCTGGACCATCCCTAGGAGGGTGGCATCTTCCCAGAATGGTCTTCCGGAAGGCATCCTTCACCTCCTTGTTTCTTAAGCAGTAGATGGCTGGGTTGAGGAACGGGACAATGACAGTGTAGAGCACAGAGATGATCTTGTTGTAGTTGAAGGTGTACATGGCTCGGGGCCGTGCATAGGTGAAGAGAGTGGAAGAGTAGTAGATGACAACCACTGCCAGGTGGGAGGTGCAGGTAGAGAAGGCTTTGTGGCGTCCCTGGGCTGTAGGGATCCTCAGGATGGCTACAATGATGGCAGCATATGAGGAAACCACGGCCACTAGAGGCAGCAGAATCATTACCAGTGCCAGCAGGAAGTCTACTAGCTCGGCTTGTTCCTTGTCTGAGCAAGTGAGGTTGAGCAGTGGGGAAATATCACAGAAAAAGTGGTTGATGATATTGGGCCCACAGTAGGACAGCCGGGAAATGAAAACTAGCTTCATCATGGAACTGAAGAACCCGCTGCCCCAAGAAGCAGCTGCTAGGCGAGTGGCTAGTCTGGGAGGCATGAGAGTAGGGTAACGAAGGGGTTCACAGATAGCCAGATAGCGATCATAGGCCATAACCGCCAACAGGACACACTCAGTGCAGGCTAAGGCAATAAAGAAGTACAGTTGGGTCATGCAGCCTACATAAGAGACTCTACCGTCCTTGGTAAGAAAGGCTCCCAAGAGTCTGGGAATAGTAACATTGATGTACCATAGTTCCAGGAAGGAGAGATGACCAAGGAAAAAGTACATGGGGCGATGGAGGCTTGGGGTGAGCCAGATCGTAGAAACAATGAGTACATTTTCCAGTAATGTCAACAGATAAATTGCAAAAAATAAAACAAAGAGGAGTGGCTGGAAGGGTCGAGAGGTAGGAAACCCCACCAAGACAAACTCCTCTACGTGGCTTCTGCTCAGATTTCTCATGGTGCCAGTACACTTGAATGCCTGCAAGAGTAACAGGAATAAGAATGGCTAAAAGGCAGGTGCTTCAAAGCAGTAACACCCTTGAACAGGTTACAAGCCTACAGATGTTCAATAATTCATGATATTACCAACTCTCCCTAAATGTTTCCCCTTCACGGTTCAGTTTCAAGGGAAACATTCTCAAATCTTAAAGATGATACTCAGTAACTAACAACCTCAACTACATTAAGTATTCAGTGAATGCTAGCTTAGAGACTTTAGAATTGCTTTGTTATTTTGAGTCTTAGTGTTCAAGAGTTTTAAAAATCTATGATATGCTCTTCTTTCTCTTTCCTCAGGAACAACTACAAGCTGCCAAGCCCCAGAGCACTTTCCCTCCATGTTTATCGGATGAAATAATAGAAGAAGGACACCAAGGCAGATCCTTGGGACTTGTTGCTGAAGAGAAATTGAAGAGGAGGTTGTGGAAACCCAGTGACTGCTGGAGCTACAGTGTAAAACAGCTCAGCAGGAAGAAGTATTTTGAAATGTGTTCATTACAGTTGGAGAAACAATCCAGTACAGAGAGGAGGAAACACTCTGAAAAGAGCTTCCTTTAATCTTTCTGAGGTCATTCCTTGTACTATAGTCACAATGTTTCATTTCTAGAACTAGTTTAGTTGACTGCCCATGCCAGACAGAGCAGCCATTCTTGTCCTCCTAGCTACTCAGGAGCATGAGGCAGGAAGATTGAAGCCGAGAGTTCAGTACTATCTTGGAGAACAAAGTCAGATATTCTATAAAAGAAACGTAAAAGTTGTGTGTTATATCCACATATCCACATGATCATGCATTCACATACACACTTACACAAACACACATACACACTCATGCACACATGTACGTGTATGCACACACATGCACACAAACACACAAACACGCACACACACACACACACACAGAGAGAGAGAGAGAGAGAGAGAGAGAGAGAGAGAGAGAGAGAGAGAGAGAGAGAATGGGAGAGAGAGAAATACAGCTAAAGCCAAGTTTATTGGGAGGCCAGACCAAAAGCTTTGCATGTTCTAATCTCTGGAACCTGTGACTGTTACAAAAGCTTTGAAAATGTGATTGAATTAATACTGTAAATTAATAATTACCAGATGGAGAGATTGTCCTGAATTAACAAGGTGCCCTTACATCCAATCACAAGAGACTTTAAAGGAAGGCTAGAAGGAAATATGAGACTGGACTATAAATGCGAAGACAACATAAAGACAGAGATTTGAAGATGTGGCTGGTTTCAAGGACTATAATGATTTGGCTACACACTAAGGGATGCCAAAAGCGAAAAACCAAAAAAAAAAAAAAAAAGAATGATTCTCTTCCAAAGTTTCTTGAAGAATCATAGCTCTCCTAGTACCTTGACCTCAGACTTCGAACATGAAAGATTCGAGAAGAAAATATAGTTTTGAACCACCATTGCCATGGTAATGAAATGGTAGTAGCCCAGGAAAGTGGCAAGCCTATAAAGTAGGAAGTCATCCTGCTCTAGCTGTCCATTCTGCTATGCTTGCCTGGTCTCCTATCAACACTACCAGAGACTTGACTTCTTCAACAGCGTGTTGGGAAAGTTGCAAAGCTGACTTATGCACAGCGCATATAGTTGACAGGAACATTTAATTATCAGTTGGATATAAGTCTATCACATTGCTTCCTCATAAAACTTTAAAAAGTGATTTGTCACGTTCTTAACTATTTTAATCCGACACTGAAATAGTTAAAGGACCCTAATCCTACCCACATTGGGAATACTAATCTAAATGAAACCACTATGTCACCTCTTCACCTATTCAAATCATCTAAATGTTGATGCTATGACTTTCATTAATGCTTGTTTTAAATTATGTAAATGAATGTAAATAGTAATATTAACAACCATTATATCATAGGCACTATAATAGATGACATTTCATAATTGCAGTTCTTTTATGGATTCCTCTGTATCTATGTGGGCTTTTTTCTCTTTTGATTGTTGTTTCTGTACTATTGAGATCACAAGTACTTTATAAAAGATTTTCCTCTAGGTATTAAATAATTAGCATACATTTAGCCTAAACAGTATAAATATATGTAAACATTTGAAAAATAATATTAAACAAAATACAAAATTTTTATTCAAAAGCCATCTTCTGTTAATGTGGATTGTAGTTTTTTTAATTATAATACATCCATGACTACATATTATCCCAAATGAGGAAGGTTCCAGCATCAATTCCACTCTTGCATCTTATGGTAGAACGCTAAACAGTGGTGAACCAGATCCCCCAGCTGATACAATGGCCCTGAGAATGAAAGTGACTTTTCTGTAGCAATGACACCAAATTATTTCAACATGTTATTAGTTATGCGCAGAAATTACACAGCAATCTGTTATCAAAGCTGTTCATACTGATTTATTAGCTGACAACTTGTTTAGCATGCAGGAAGAATTTGCTACTTCATGATCTGTCCTCCGTTCTTCCTATGCTGATTGGCCCTGAAACTCTTAACTTACACTGTGGGGCAAGGTCAGACCATAACACACAACTATGCCTTTTCCTTATCAAGGAGAAATTGTTTTTGAACAGGAAAGTTGGAAAGAGAAACAGCCCTTTCTCAAACAGATTGATTTTTTTGGAAGTGTTCAAAAGAAAGTTGGATGAGGATCAGGGGACCATTCCTTTGGCAGGATTCCCTACCTTGATCTTGGGGAAAAATTGTACTCCTGAGTGCCTCTTAGCCTCAGTTTGGAAAACAGTGAAAGGATGGGCTAGATGCTTTCATGAGTTAGGAAAGCCTTATAGCCTCTCCAGAGCAAGGCATCGAAGTTCAGATGCCAAAGAAGCCAGAGCAGAGGGAGGTTTGCCAAGGGACATGGCTTCATTGCCGTTCCCTGTATACGCAGCTGTATAAGAAGCAATACACCCCTACCAAATGTCCATGGAATAGACATCAGTCCCATTTCTGCACACACACACACACACACACGCACACGCACACACACACGCACACACACACACACACACACACACACACACTATATTACCTCACATAGCTTCATTCATATAGATGTTTTATAGACTTAAAAATTGAGACAAATACAAAATGCAATTGTTTGTTGCAGCACTGAATAAAATCTGGCTAAAATTTCAACTTGTCTAGGGTCATTTTTTAAAATACAGAGGAAAAAAAAGTTGGAAGAGAACTGAGAGTTAGAAGGAGTCCAGGAAACTTTTCCATTCTCCTATGCACAAGTTTTTTGACATCACCTTCCTCCTGAAGCCCACGACGACTTAAGTTATCTGCTGACTTCAAGGCAAGCCAGCACCAGCACTCTTTGTGCATTGAGCTCAATTGTGCCTATGGCTTGAACTCGCTCCCTTTGCTCAGTGACACTTAACATCTTCTTTTGGGTCTGGCAGCAGGATCCTGTTTGGTAGTCAGACTGGCCAAGGACCTCCCCTCCAGGCAAGGCAAATTTGATCTATGTTAAGACCTGGATATATTTCCCTCTCTTTTCTACATGTCTGCTCTGTGTAGAGGCTGCGACACACAGATTCCTTTTTTTTGTATTTTTTTTATTTTGTTTTGTTTTGTTTTGTTTTTTCGAGACAGGGTTTCTCTGTGTAGCCCTGGCTGCCCTGGAACTCACTCTGTAGACCAGGTTGGCCTTGAACTCAGAAATCCGCCTGCCTCTGCCTCCCAAGTGCTGGGACTAAAGGCGTGAGCCACCACCACCCGGCAACACAGAGATTCCTAAGTACTGAATTCAGGTTACTTCCTCTGAATCTGTCTGGGCTTTGTGGATGCTTATGTCATGTTTAGCTCTCTGTCTTTCTTTCCCTCTCTCTCTCTTACCTCTCTCCCTCTTCCTGTGTATGTGTGTTTTGTTTTGTTTTATTTTTGTTTTTTAAATCTGTTTCCTCTCACTTCTGGGAACCTCTCACTTCTACCTTACTTCTTCCTGCTTGTCCTCTAAGCATTTCATAATAACAGGGCTACATACTGCTATCAGGACATGACAGGACAGATGAGTCTGAAGTTTCAACTGTCTTGTTTATCTTGAAATACACTCTTCTACTTTGGGGACTTGCATTCTAGGTAGAAATTAATAGTGGTGTGTGTAGTGCTAGTGGTGGGGTCTTGAGTATCCCTCCCAACACATTTCTTTGTTGAGAATAATTTGCCTGCAGAGTGAAACAATTCATTATTTTATAATAATAATAATAATAATAATAATAATAATAATAATAATAATAATAATAAAGCTTGATGATTCCATACATGTATGGACCTGAAACTACAAAAATATCACTTGATCCAAATTGGCTATTTACAACAGCAAAACCTGGCTGAATTCTCATCCAGCCCCAACCTCCTGCATGCTACAAGAGTAAAATTTTAATGGCCTGTTTCTCTGCCTTTAAGGATGCCTCAGCATAAAAAAAATACACCTTCATCTAAAGACAGAAAAAACAGCCCTCCACATAGAAACAGTTTCCAGAGAAATCTAAGATTACTGATTTTTTTTCCATTTTCAATTCTTCTGTTGATGAACACAAAGTGAATTTCAATGCTCTATCAAACAATATAGTGGGTCTATAACTGAGGAACACTGAAGTCATTGACCTAAAGGAGACAGACCAATAGAACATGCTAGCCTGCTGTAGGCTCTGAGAACTTTTTATGTGTTGGCAATAAAATGAGCCGAAGCACCTTTATCTCTACTTATGACTAACATAGAAAGATGAATATTTTCTTTTAAAGACCTGGGATATTGTGGGTCTGATAATAACACAGACAATAATGCTGTATATACATGGGAGCAAGCCTCACTTCTATCTTGTAGATCCACCAGGGAAACGGGACAAACAATAAATGATAAGTTTTGACACTGATGAATGGCAGAGTTTATTGATGTGTATTTAAAAATAAAATTTAATTTTTTCTGTATGTTTATAGACATAATAGGTATGGCTTTAGGCCTAGGGATACTTTCCTGTAAGCATACAAATATCATTCCTGCTTCTGATCACTGTACTTACCTTTTAAAAGTTTCTCCTTTAAATTTTTACCCTGTTCAATATCCTTACAGACCTCCAGAGCTTTGTACTTTCTTACTTAATCATGTCCTGTATGAAATGCACATGGAACTATACCAAGGTATCATGCAACCACAGTTAGAATAGATATTATTGAAACAGAACATGCACACATATCTTGCACACTCACATGATTATATATACACAAAATAGAAAATTATTAAACAATGTAAAAGAGGAAGTCTACTATTTCAGCAAAATGGAACAAATTAGCTAATACAGGAAGACAAACACTGTATGTGTTCCTATAAACATGAAAGCTAAAAATGCTAACCTTGAAGTAGAAGAGAATGAAGTAGCATTTGCTAGAGATGAGAAAGTATAGTGAAAAGAGAGATGGAGGAACTTTGGATAGTGACTCCCTAACATGGTTTGATAGAAGCAATAGGATTTAATTTTCTACAAAACAGTGGGCTGACTATTGTTGACAACAACCTATTACCTATTCAATGAAAAGTGATGGAAAAGAGTTAAAAAGGTTTCCAAACACAAAGACATGATAAGCAAATGATAACTATCCTTCTTAATCAATTTTTACACATTGTATACATGTTTTAAAATATCACCTCATATTGCAAAAATATATCATTCCATTCTGTTATACAACCATCAACATGTCTATACCCAAGAATATACTTATCCTAGTGAATATTTTAAAAACATTTTAAAAACTCCTTGCCATTTTAATAATTGTAAACACATAGGTTTAAGGTGTCATAGTAGGCCACTCACTATGAGATGTTGAAGGATTAAGATTTATCAGAATTTAAGCAACCTGGTTGGTCAGGGAAAGTCAAGGGCTTTTGACATGAGAACTGTAAGGAATGATGAAGGGCCTGTGTAATGTCACATTTTCTTTGAAGTGCTCACCTCTCCTGCCTCCTGTTCTTTAGCTTCTTGCTCCCACAGTCACTTTCTTCCCATCTTCTGATATTCGTTATGCCTGGCTCCTCGCTGCTTCTGTGCAGGCACGGTCTCTTACTGGTCCCCTTCAGTAGATATGACACTTCATCATGAAATTAGATTAATTGTGGAAGGACAGGACAGAACTAGAGCAGATTGGGCCCCAAAGCCAACAAGAGTGCCAATAGCCAGTTCTTATCAATACAAATGTCCCTCCTCAGGGATATGGCCCCTTAAGACATATTGTCATGGTGACCTATGTTTCTCCAACAAGTCCAAGTCACACACCTCAGGGAAAAGTTTTTTTTTTCCTGGGGCACAAGTGATAGTGTGAGGCCTAAAGGAATTTAGGCCTGAAGTGAAGTAGTGTGTGACCTTCATGTTACTTCTCAAATTCTGATGTCTGAGGGGCTGGAAAGGCAAATCATTAGGAAACCTCAAGTCTAAAGTTCTGCTGGGGGAAGGATATGATGAACTAAGAGGACTGTGGATGAATGGGCTCTCACAGTCTCTATTTGGGTTTTGAGGACATGATTGTTTGTCAAACCTGTCCATCTTTGCAGCTTACCATTTGTTCACCTATGGCTTCAATATGTGTACTTTGCTTTCTTAACATAGTTACATGATGAATGAGGGAAATGTCCATTCCTGCTTATGTTTCTATTCCCCCAAGATCTGTTTCTAGATAAAACTGGCCTAGGAAGACAGTGTAGAGCCCAGAATAACCCGGGTGAGGATGGCAGAGGCAACTGAAGACTGTTGATACTGAGCTCTCACCTGAGGAAGTTTATGAATGTGATGAATTCTTTCTCTCACAGCTCTGGATTTCTTGACTGGTGTCAAGGAAACATGGCTTCTTGACTTTGTGGTCTGCTAAAGCTGTCACGGATGAAGCAGCTTCCGTCTTGAGATCCAGGCTAAAAGTACAAATCATTTACCTATCATGCCATGTTAAGGGGAGAGTGAGTTGGAATAAACACATTCTCAATCTTCTCTGCAGTAATGAAGGCTTCCTGTGACTCCAGAACAGTAGATATGCTAACACAGTCATGTGGTATAAGGAAATTACTGCATGCAATGGAATTTACACCCACCCACCACTGGTTTTGTTGATGATAAGGAAACTGAAAAATTCTTATCATTAAAGTAAAGCAGTGCTATTCAGGAGCCTATTACGATGCTGGTGTAAATGATCATAATGCATTGCTAGTTTCATGAAAGGTTAGTCCATAAATTGTGTGTATTGCATACTTCATAATGACAACAAATGACTAACTGGCTTATTTACTTCATCATAACTCTAGAGTGTATTTCTTTTATAGATATTTTAAAGCTAATAATAATAAACAACTATGCCAGTAGAGTTTGCGTGGTTTTTATATTACATTTTTTGTCATTTTAATTTTTAGTTCTTGAGATTGAACTCAGGGCCTGAGACATGCTAAGCTTATATTATACTACCAAGCACCACCCCAGCCATTACTATTTTAGAATTTTATGATATATGTGTATAATGAAAATTTTATATAAATAGTATGCTTGTTGCATCTATAGTGGCCTCAGATGGCTTCCGTTTTCCATGTCTCTTGATTTATTTATATCACCTAGGCTTGTACAATTACTTAAAGTCACCTAATGGAGTGTTTATCAGAATATGCAACCATTGTTAAGTGATACACAGCTACAGTCTTGTTTGCAGATTAGATGGGACTATAAGGAACTGAAGCGTTAAGATTATGGGCTTTCGCTCAGTGTTTCTCAACCTTCCTAATGCTGTGATTTTTTAATATTTCATTCCTCAGGTTGTGATAATCCCCAATCATAAAATACTACCTCATAACTATAATTTAGCTACCACTCTGAATAGTAATATAAATATCTGATATACAGAATATCTGATATTCAACCCCTGTGAAATGAGTTGCTCGGTTTCCAAAGGGGTCTCTAGTCAGGGGTCGAGAACATCTGCTTAGCCTAATGTGGAAGGATGATGGCAACTCTCAGAAAGACATAGACAAAGTACAAAAGAGAGATCAGCGGGTTCTGTCTGATATACTGAGTGTAAAGAAGAGATAGACTCATACTGTCATTCCTTAGAAATGTTAACCCAGGTTCTAGATTACTCTAAAGGATTATAAAGGGTTACTCTATTTGCTATGCTTAACTAGAGGAAAAGGGGCTATGGCAGAGGAAGATGAGGGGATGAAAAGGAAAAAATGGGCCAGTAAAGGATGAACAAGTAATATTTGAAAAAAACGACAGAAGTATAAGTAAGAGACGAGAATTTATCCAGAAGAGGAAATCACGAGACTTAAAAAAAGGACAAAAATCTAGCATAGTGTTCTGGGGGTTAAACGACTAGATATTTCTTCTTTTTAAAATAGTTAATTATTCCCTTCATTTACATCTCAAATGTTATCCCACTTACAGGTTAGCCACCCACAAACCCCCCATCCCAATCACCCTCTGCCCCCTCCTCTTTGCCTTGATGAGGGTGCTCCACGACCCAGCCACCCTCTCCTGCACCACTGCTCCAGTATCCCCCTACTCTGGGGCATCAAAATCCCACAGGACGAAGGGCCTCCCCTCTGATTGCTGTCAGGCAAGGGCAATCTCTGCCACATATATATCTGGAGCCATGAATCCATCCCTGTACACTCCTTGGTTGCTGGTCTAGTCCCTAGGAGCCCTGGGTGGTCCAGCCAGCTGATGTTGTTTTCCCTGTAGGGTTGCAATCCTCCTCAGCGCCTCCAGTCCTTCCACCAGCTCCCTCATAGGGTCCCTGAGCTCTGTCTGAAGATTGGCTCCAAGCATCCACATCTGCATTGATCAGTTACTGGCCGGACCTCCCAAGGAGCAGCCACACCAGGTTCCTGTCAGCAATTGCCTCTTGACCACAGCAACAGTGTAGGGTCTGGTGTCTGCAGACAGGATGGATGGCCAGTTGGAGCAGTCCCCTCCTTCCTTCAGTCTCTGCTCTATTTTTTGTACCCTTTCTTCCTTTGGACAGGAATGTTTCTGGGTTAAAATTTTTGAAATAGGTGGAGGCTCCCATTCCTCGACCGGGGGCGTGCCTATCTGCTGGAAATGGTTTCCACAGGTTTTAGTCCCCCTTCTCTTCTCTGCGAATTAAAAGTCATCTCTGTTGGGTCCTGGGAGCCTCTTGCTTCCCTGGTGTCTGGGACCTTCTAGTGGTGATCCCCAGTTCCTCATCCCCTCCTGCTACATATTTTTATTCTATTTCCTGACCCTCTGTACAGGTGAGGATGTGCACAAATGGGAGAAAGATTTTTCAGGAGTTGAACAGGTAGAACTACGTTAAACTTTTTCCTTTAGGTACAAATAATATACAAATTCCTTTTACTGGACATTAATGACACTGCCCTATGATTCGCATGTGGAATTTGGTCTAGGATCTCCATGGAAACCTCTCTATACATACCTAGATCTCAGACATAATAAATGGCATAGTGGTTGGCCATAGACCGTGTATACCTTCATGTATGATGAAAATCATTTAATGTTATTTATAATTCTTGGCACGATGTAAATAACATTCTACCATTAGTCTATACTGTTTTTTTATTTAGATTTTAATATAATTATTGCTGTATGTATTATTTTACTGTTCTTTTTTCACAGAATTTAAAAAAGAAATTAAATTACTTTTATTTTTTTCATTTATTTTTAAAATTTTGTTTGATACTTATGGGCATCCTGTCTCTGTGCATGTTTGTATATCACATATATTCCTGGTACCAGGGCAAGACAGAAAATAAAGTCTTTGTAACACAAGATGTCTACAATCTGAACTGACAAGACAAAAACTGATAGTTTCAGCAAGATAGATAGCTTTTTTTTTTTAATGTGTCTGCAGCCATCAGTTGCTCTCTGTTAGCCATTCTCTCTGGACTTCTGCAAGGTGATGTGTACTATATAAAACAAAGAGGGCTTCTCTATCACAATTTGGAGGCTTCAACAACATCAAAAACTTCCACCTATTTTGCCTCTAGTGAGGGACTTACAAGGAGGATAGCCCTATGGAAGACACATTTGAAAAGAGGGAGGAGGGGCTGGCGAGATGGCTCAGCGGGTAAGAGCACTGACTGTTCTTCCGAAGGTCCCTGAGCTGGATCCCACCAACCACATGATGGCTCACAACCACCCTTAATGAGATCTGATGCCTTCTTCTGGTGCGTCTGAAGACAGCTACAGTTAATTACGCCTGAGTGAGCGGGGCCAGAGCGAGCAGAGGTCCTGAGTTCAATTCCCAGCAGCTACACACATGATGGCTCATGGCCATCTGTACAGCTACAGTGTACTCATACCCATAAAATAAATAAAATAAATCTTTAAGAAAAGAGGGAGGAGAGAAAGAGACATCACACTGAGAGAAAGCAAGAGAGAGGCTAAAGGTACTATTGATATAGCACCTCACGCTCTTGGAATGAACACATTCCAATAGGCTATGACTCTGATGATGAAGCGACCATCTCCTCATGGAGCGGAACCTCCATGATCCAATTACTTCATCAGGTTCCACCCCTTCAAGACCTTCCCCTTCCATGTCAACTCTGACATACTGAGGAAGGGAAATAAACTTTTAAAACATAAACTTCTAGGACTAAGTCGTGTACAAACAGTAGGAGACTGTTCTATAGTGACATTTAAAGTTCTGCTTATTTTGAATTTACATTTTTAAATAGTCTCTTTAAAATCAGCAAATAGAAGAAATAACAAAAATACACACATATATTTTTGTTTTGGATATTCATACTTACTTTTATTCATAATTCCTTTTATGTAAGGTTTTGCATAATATTTTATTTATTATTGAAAATTTTATGCATGTATATAATGAATGTTGATTGTATCACCCCCTCCAGAGCCCCCTGGGATCTCACAACATGTTTCCCCTCTGAACATCATGCCTTCTTTCTTTTTCAAACTAATAACCCACTAAGTCCAATTAGTGCTGCCCACATATGCATAGGTGTGGGGCAATCTACTGAGCAAGCTAGAGTGGTGACACTCCCAAAGGTATGTGACTCTTCTCTCAGAAGCCATCAACTGGCAATAACTTCTTAGAGGCTCTGTAAGCCACTACCCAGTCAGTGTTGCAGTTCTGATTGCCTTGGTCTTGTGCAGATGTTCTGATCTAGTGCAGGCCAAGGAAGTGCCATAAGTTTATGTGTGCTATATCCATGGCATGTCCAGAAGACAGCATGTCAACACATTTATCCCAATCCTAGCTCATGTATTAGTTCTATTTCCTCTTCTGTAATGTATTCTGAGCTTTGGATGAGGGAGGTTGATAGAGATGGCAATCTAAATTTGAGCAAATATTGTTATATAGTTTCAGTAGTTTTTTTTTTCTTTTTAAAAATAGATGTTTTTCAGCTCAGCAGTGGTGGCGTATACCTTTAATCTCAGCACTTGGGAGGCAGAGGCAGGCAGATTTCTGAGTTGGAGGCCAGCCTGGTCTACAGAGTGAGTTCCAGGACAGCCAGGGCTATACAGAGAAATCCTACCTTGAACCCACACCCCCCAAAAAGATGTTTTTATCATGTAAAATATACTGATTATGGTTTCCTCTCCCTCTACTCCTTCCACTTCTTTTCCACCTTTATTTCCATCCAGATTAACTCCCTTTCTGTTTCTAGCTAGAAAATAAAAGAATTTTAAGGGATAATAGTATATAAAAATATAGCAATATAAAATTAACACATCAGAATTGGACAAAACAAACAAACAAACAGAATGAAAAGAACCAAAGAGAAGGAACAACAACAACCAAAAACAGAGACCCAGTTCTTTACATTCAGGAATAAAAATACTAAGTGGAACCTGTCATATACATGCCAAGAACTTGGTCCAGATCCACGTAGATAAGTGTTTGTGCCTCCTCCATCTCGGTGAGTTCTTATGAATTTTGTTCATATTGATTTAGAGGGCTTTGTTTACATGGCCTTCACCATTTCCTCTGGCTTTTCCATTCTTTCTGCTTCCTCTTCAGCAGGGCTCCCTGAGCCCTGAGGGGAGAGATTTAATGGAGACATTACTTTCAGAGCTGAGCATTTCAAGGTATCTCACTCTCTGAATTATTGTCTCATTATGGGTCCTTGTATATGTTCCCTTCTGCTTCAGATGGAAGCTTCTCTGATGATGACTGAGCAAGGTACAGAACTACAAGTATAGTAGAATGTCATTAGGAGTCATTTTATTACTATATTGTTCTTAAATTAAAAGAACAATAATATTTGGATTTTCCGTAGGTCCCAGCGTTATGTAGTCTCAAGTTCATGGTCACTCAAGCAGTGTCAAGTATGGGCTTCATCCTGTGGAGCAGGCCTTCAGACAAATCAGATATTTGTTGGTTCCCCCCACAAATGTAGAGCTCCATTACACTAGCGTATATTGCGGGCACTATACCACTGTAGATCATAGTGTTTGTGGCTGGGCTGGTGTTTCTGTTTCTCCTTTGGAAGCATGCAGACTACTTTTATCTGTCAAAGAATCTAGCACATAGGGCTGAAGGCTCTATGTCGGTACTTTCTTGACCTTTCCATGTTCATTGAATTTGTAGGTATTGTCTTCAGCAATGGGGTCTGACTGTCTGGCCGGTAGACCGCCAAGAGCAATCTACAGTATTAACAACAGCCTGCATTGTTTGAGAATTCACACTGAACCCTTTTATCTGGCTACTTTAAGGGATTTATCTATTCCTATTTAAGCACTTCCACCATACTCATAAAGCTTGTTTTAAAGATCTCTCTGTCTTGTGCTTCAGCTATGTTGAAATACTCAGGGTTTGTGATAGTGTTGCTAGACTCTAGTGGAGACTTCTTACTCTGGCTGTGCTTTTTACATTGGAGTCTAGGGATGTAGGTTTTGGAAGATTGGAATTATGGGTGCTGATACATGTTCTTGTTTTTCTTGGGTGAGTATTTTGTTTTTTGGTTTCTTTTGCAATCGTTGTTGTATAGGAGAGTTTGGTGGCAGCTTTGTTGCCTATTAGAAAACTCTTCTGAGATACTGATAGATGCACCACTTTGGGTTCCAGGGAGCATGTGCTTCCAGATATTGGAAGGTGACACTAAGGGGATGGACTGAGGGTGGGCTGAGGCAGTCAACAGGATAGAAGAAAACAAGGTCTTCCATCAGGATACGCCCAGTTCTCTGGAAATGGGGGCAGAGAATAGGAGACGCCAAAGTGGAGGAATGTAAGGATCTCTGCAGTTACTTTACTGCTTCTCTGGCTAGAGAGGTCTGTCAGGTAGAGTCAATGGATAGAGTAAAGCAATATGTTGTACATGTTATGGAAGTTTGGAGGAGATCTGTGTGATACAACGGAGCAGGGAGATGGGAGTGGGGGGAAGAGAGACTGCAGCAGATGGTCTGCTACAGAGTCAGGGATAAGACTGGGGTTTTGGAGGAGCAGAGGGAGAGGTAAAGAACCGCAGTTAGCCTACCTTCTTCTCTGGCTGGAGTCCAAGTTTCAGTAGTTTGAGCGATTATTAACCTCTACATTAACCACTATTACCTGTGAAAAGCAAACTCTTTGACTAAGTTTGAGAACATCTCTATTTATGGGCATACAATTTAGAAGAAAGATTAACAGCATAGGCATTTAGCCAAATGACAGTACATACATTTACCCTCCAAAGCTTAGAAACTCCTTGTTTAAAAAAATGTTTTAACCAGATTGAAAGTAATAGATATGAAATACCTGTACTGGCTGGTTTTGTGTGTCAACTTGACACAAGTTGGAGTTGTCACAGAGAAAGGAGCCTCTCTTGAGGAAATGCCTCTATGAGATCCAGCTGTAACGCATTTTCTCAATCAGTGATCAAGAAGGGGAGGGCTCAGCCCATTGTGGGTGGCGCCATTCCTGGAGTAGTAGTCCTGGGTTCTATGAGAAAGCAAGATGAGCAAGCAGGGGAAGAAATCGAGTAAGCAGCACCCATCCATGGCCTTTGCATCAGCTCCTGCTTCCAAGTTCCTGCCCTGTGTGAGTTTCTGTAGTGACTTCCTTTGGTGATGAACAGCAATGTGGAAGTGTAAGTTGAATAAACCCTTTACTTCCCAATTTACTTCTTGGTCATGTTTTGTGCAGGAATACAAACCCTGACTAAGGCACCTCTTTTGGAACAAGTTCTTAAATCAAATTAGAGAGTGGTTGGTTGCCTTATAGCCATCATGCGACATACTGCACCAGTGGGTACATCTTCCCTCTTAATTCAGTATTATAGATAATGTAAACACATTTCATTTACTAAATTTTTCCAGGCTCTAGTAATCAGTAACACACGTTAAGATAGTTTTCTTTTTTTTTTTTTTTGTTCCTACCCATGAAAGTAAATACATGGCTTTTGCGTTTCTACATTTTATTTTAATCCTCCAGTTTCAGTTCTAGATGTAAATAAAATATTATCTACCCACATCATGAGTGAATAAATACTATTTATTTCAAGAGATATATATTTCTTGGATTAAAAATAAAACACAGTTTCAGTAATGGAAACAACTTAAAATAATGTCATCAATGCTTACATTTTTCAACAGTTTTAGCACAGCAGATGTGTTCTAAACATGATTCCATGCAAAGCAGGAGTCACCATAGCAGGTGGTAACCTCAATGATCTCAATGCTTGACTATTTTCTTTCTTTTAAAAATGTATTTATTTCATATGCTGACCACACTTTTCTCTCCTTCCTTTCTCTCAGTCCTCCCCTCTGTCTCCTTCACTCCTCCTCAGTTTCTCTTCAGAAAAGGGCCAGCCTCAATGGATACCAGTCAGCCACAGCATATCAAGTTGCAGTAAGACTAGGCACCTCTTCTTCAATTAAGCCTAGGCAAGGCAACTAAGTATGGTGAAAAGGTTCCCAAAGCAGACAACTCCTGCTCCCACTGTTCGGAATCTCACAGATGACAAAGTTATGAGGTATAGCATAATGTATAGGGTCTAGTCAAGCCTATGTACGATCTTTGGTTGGCACATCAGTCTCTGTGAGACTCTATGGGGTGAGGTTAGTTGATTCTGTGGGTTTTCTTGTTATGTCCTTCACCCATCTGGCTTCTACAATCCTTCCTCCCCCTCTTCTGCAAGATTTCCCAAGGTCTCTCTAATGCTTGGCTGTTAGGTCTCTGCATCTGTTTCCATTAGTTGCTGAGTGAAGCTTCTCTGATGATAGTTGGGTTAGACATTAATCTATGAGTATAACAGAATATCATTAGGAATCATTTTATTGACTTTTTTCTTTTTCCTTCTGTGTTTGGTTCTATCATGCATGTCTGGGCTATTCAGCCTCTCGTTTCTGGCCCACTGGGGTCACAAATGGGCTCTCCCTCCTGGCATGATCCTCAAGCTGGACAAGTCATTGCTTAGCCACTCACAATTTCTGTGCCATCTTTATCCAAACATATCCTCATAGGCAGGAAAAATTGTAGGCTGAAGGTTTGTGGCTGGGATGGGATACCAATCCCTCCACAAGAAGACTTGCCTGGCTACAGGAGATGGCTGGTTCAGGCTTTGTATCCTCTGTTGCTACGAGTCTTACCTAGGCTCACTCTCATAGATTCCTGGGAGTTTCCATTGCCTTAGGTTTCTAGCTTGTCCCAGAGACGACCCACTGCATTCCAGTTGTCTCTACCTGTACTCTATCCCTCAGTCCTCCCACATTTGATCTCCCTGTTCCCAACCCACCACCCTTGTCACGTCCCCTTTATCCCTCCACCCATGGAGTCTAGTCTGTTCCCTCTTCTCAGTGAGATTTATATGACTCCCTTGAGCCCTCCTTGTTACTTAGCATCTTAAGATCTGTGGATTGTAGTATGGTTACCCTATACTTTACTGTTAATATTCACTTATAAGTGAGCATATTCTGTGTTTGTCTTTCTAGGTGTAGCTTGTCTCACTAAGGATAATTTTTTTTCTACTTTCATCCATTTGCCAGCAAATTTCATGATGTCATTGATTTTAATAGCTGAGTAATACTTCATTGTGAAAATGTACCACATTTCTTTATTCATTCTTTTGGTTGAGGGATGTCTAGATTGTTTCCAGTTTCTGGCTATTATGAATAAAGGTGCTATGAACAAGGTTGAGCAAGTGTCCTCATGGTAGGATGGAGCATCTTTTGGGTAGATGCTCAGGAGTGGTATATCTGAGTCTTGAGATAGAGTCTCAGAAAATTGAGACTCTATCTCAAGACTCAGATATAATTTTCAAAGTGCCTGTACAAGTTTTTACTCCCACCAGCAATGGAGGAGAGTATACTTGATCTACATCCTCACCAGTATGCTTTGCTCACTGTAAATTTAGATGTTGATTGATGTGCTCAGAGATCTGGCTGAAGTCCAGACATTGGCATTTCCATGATATTTGGAGCATCTCCTATCTTTATGATGTGTAAAACATCATTTACATTACCTCTGATTGGTTAATAAAAAGCTAATTCAGTCTATAGGTAGGCAGAAAATAATCAGACTAGACTTTCCATCTCAGTCATAGGCTCTTAAGCAAAATAAAAGAGAAGAAAGATGAAGAGAATGACCAAGATTGCATTGATTATGCAATGACCACATCATCACAGGAGTCACCATGAGGACACATATGGAATAGAGTGAGCCAGGGCAAGACTCAAATGCAGGTAAAGCAGCTTACTAGGTTTAGAATAGCTCAGAACCTGCCCAGCTTAGTGCTTGCAGCTTGTTAATAAATATATATTTATTCTCAGTTTCATTTATTTGGAGATGAAATAGGGCTAGAACACATACAGAAATGTCTTCTCTTTATTTGGGAACAAATGCGGCAAAGAAAAACACCCATAACTAACTTTACAAACTGTTACTTGTATCTTTGACTTTAGTCACTCCGATGGGTGTGAGATACAGTCTCATGGCCAAGGATGTTAGACATTTCTTTACATGCTTCCTGACCATTAGAGATCCCTCTATTGAGAATTCTCTGTTTATGAATACATCCCATTTTTAATTGGATTGTTTGGTTTTATAATATTTGGTTTCTGAGTTCTTTATATATTTCCATATCATTCCTTTGTCAGATATGGGGTAGGTAAAGAACTTTGTCTATTCTGTAGGCTGCCTGTTTTTTCCTTAACATGGTGTCCTTTGCCCTGCAGAAGGTTTTGAAGTTTCATGTGTCCCATTTACTAGTTGTTGAGCTTAGTGCCTGCACAATATTCCATTTATGATGTCTCCTATGCCAATGCATTCACGACTATTCCATACTTTCTACTCTATAAGGTTTAATGTATCTGCTTTTAGGTTGAGATCTTTGATCCATTTGGACTTGTGTTTTGTGTAAGGTGATAAATATAGATAAATTTGCACTCTTCTATATGCAGAAATCCAAGTAGATCAGAACCATTTATTGAAGATGTTTTCCTTTTTTTCCCACCACATGGTTTTGGCTTCTTCCACCACATGATTTGGAAAATCAAGTGTTCATGTGTATGTGGGTTTATTTCTTGGTATTCAGTTAGATTCCATTGACCCACCTGTTTTTTTCTATACCAATACCATGCAGTTTTATTACTATTGCTCTGTTGTATACCTTGAACTCAAGAATAGTATTACCACAAGAAGTTTTTTTATTGCTCAGGATTATTTTAGCTATCCTGAGTGAAATTGTTTGTTTGTTTGTTTCATTTTTCCATTCAAAGTTGTCAATTTTCCTTTCAAGATCTGTTAAAAGATGTGTTTGAATTTTCATCAGGATTGAATTGAGTCTGTAGGTTGTTTCTGGTAAGATGGCCATTTTCACTACGTTAATCCATGAGCTGATATCTTCCTCAGAGACTTGAAGTTCTTGTCATATAGGTCTTCTATTAGCTTGTTTAGTGTTATACCAAGATACTTTATATTATTATGACTATTGTAAATGGTATTGTATCCCTGACTTCTTTCTCTCCCTGTCTAACATTGGTATAATGGAGGGCTAGTGATTTCTTTGAGTTATTTTTGTATCCAAGCACTTTGCTGAAGTTGTTTATCATCTGTAGTGGTTCTCTAGTGGAATTTTGGGGTATGACATATGTACCCCCAAATTTTCTAGTTAGAACTTTAAGACCTATATTGAAGATACAGGGACAGAGTAGACAGCCTTGCTTGTCCCTGATTTTAGTGGACTTGCTTTAAGTTTCTCTCCATTTAAATTGATGTTGGT
The DNA here is from genome assembly GCF_008632895.1 of Mastomys coucha. Classification (NCBI taxonomy): domain Eukaryota; kingdom Metazoa; phylum Chordata; class Mammalia; order Rodentia; family Muridae; genus Mastomys; species Mastomys coucha. Next base: position 71,551,170 of record NW_022196891.1, on the reverse strand, counting down.
GACTGGCTTGCTGTATATTGCCTTTGTTAGGTATGCACTTTGTATTTCTGATCTCTCCAAGACTTTTAACATGAGGGGTTGTTGGATTTTGTAGAAGACTTTTCAGCATCTAATGAGATGATCATATGTTTTTTCTTTCAGTTTGTTTATATGGTGGATTACTTTGATGGATTTTCATATATTATATCATCCCATGCATCCCTGAAATGTAATCTATAGATGCATCCTTCTTAATCATGGTGGATGATCTCTTTGATGTATTTTTAGATTTGGCTTGTGAGTATTTTATTGAGTATTTTTACATCAATATATACATATACATATACATATACAGAAAATTACTCTGAAATTCTCTTTCTTTGTAAAGTCTTAGGGTGGTTTAGGGATCAACTTGGCTCTGGCCTCCCTCAGAAAATGAGTTTGGCAATGTTCTTTCTGTTTCTATTTTGTGGAATAATTTGAAGAGTATTGGTGTTAAGTCTTCTTTGAAAGTCTGCTCTAAATCTATCTGGCACTAGGCTTTTTTTTTTTTTGTAGGGAGACTTTAAATGACTGCTTCTATTTCCTTAGGGAGTATTCTTATATTTAAATTGTTTATCTGACCTTAATTTAACTTCATTCGGTAAGTGGTAACTATCAAGAAAATTATGAATTTCTTTTGCATTTTTCAATCTTGTGGAGTACAGTTTTTGAAGTAACACTTAACTACTCTTTGAATTTCTTGTTTCTGTTATGTCCCCCTTTCATTTATGATTTTCTTGATTTGAATATTCTCTCTACCTTTTAGTTAGTTTTAACAAAGTTATGGCAATCTTACTGATTTTCTCAAAGAACCAACTTCTCTTTGTTTCAGCTTACTGATTTTAGCTCCTGCTTTCTATTCCTCTTCAGTGTGTTTGCTTCTTTTTGCTATAGGGCTTTTTGATGTGCTGTTAGGATGTATCCCATTAATTTCTTTCTTTCTTTCTTTTATTAGATATCTTCTTTATTTGCATTTCAAATGTTATCCCCTTTCCTGGTTTCCCCTCCTAAAAAACCCCTATTTCCTTCCCCCTCCCCCTGCTCACCAACCCACTTTCTCCTGCTTCCTGGCCCTGGCAATCCCCTACACTGGAGCATAGAGCCTCACAGGACCAAGGGTCTCTCCTCCTATTGATGACCAACTGGCACATCCTCTGCTACATATGCAGCTGGAGCCATTAGTTCCACCGTGTGCACTCTTCGGTTGGTGGTTTAGTCCCTGGGAGCTCTGAGGGTACTAGTTAGTTCATATTGTTGTTCATCCTAAGAGGCTGCAAACCCTTCAGCTCCTTGGGTCCTTTCCTAGCTCCTTCATTGGGGAGCCTGTATTCAGTCCATTAGATGGCTGTGAGCCTCTACTTCTGTATTAGTTGGGCACTGGCAACGCCTCACAGGAGACAGCTATATCAGGCTCCTGTCAGCCAGCACTTGCTGGGTATGAAGTCACTTAGTGCTATGACCTTTTCTCTTAGCATTGCTTCTCTTGCATTCCATATTGTGTTCAATATGTTGTGCCTTCATTTTCACTGAATTGTAGGAAGTCTTTAACTTGTTACTATATTTTCTCCTTGACCCAGTGGGTACCTTTGCATTTGGGACATAGATATTCTGAACTGAGACATCATCTCGGTGGTATTTTCTCTTGATGAGTGTGAAATATCCATCCCCATCTCTTTTGACAAATTTTGGTTGGAAGTCTATTTTATTAGATATCAGAATGGCTACTTTCTTCTTGGGTCTATTTGCTTGGAAAATGTTTTTCTGGCGCTTTACTCTGACATAATATCTATCTTTGATGTTGAAGTATGTTTCTTGTATGAAGTACAGTAATGAATCCTGTTTTAACACTATGCTATTAGTTTGTGTCTTTTCTTGGAGAAATTGACTCCATTGATCTTGAGAGATATTAATGATCATTGATTTTTAATTCAGTTTTTTAAATGTTGTTTTTGGTGGTGATGGTGATGGTGGTGGTGGTGGTGGTAGTGATGGTATGTGTGTGTGGGGGGGTCTGTGTGTCTGTCTGTGTATTTGCTTCCCTTCCTTTGCTTTTGCTGATGTGGAATCATCATTTTATATGTTTTCTTTGGTGTAGTTTCCTGCAGTGTAGTTGACTTTCAAAGCTTGGGTTTGAGTTTTTCCTTTTAGTACCTTCTGTAGGGCTGGGTTTGTGGATAGGTATTGTTTTAATTTGTTTTTCTTTTCATGGAATTTCTTGTTTATTCTATCTATGGTGATTGAAAATTTTGCTGGGAGTAGTAGACTGGACTGTCACCTGTGGTTTCTTAGAATCTGTAAGACCTCTGTCCAGGCTCTTCTGTCTCTGTTGCAAAGTCAGGTGTAATTCTAATAGGTCTGCTTTTGTAAGGACCTTGGACTATTTGCCTGGCATTTTCGTGTTCTTTCTTTGTTCTGTGTTTTGGTCATTATGTAGCAGAAGAACTTTCTTTTCTGCTCCAAGCTATTGTTTTTCTCATCCCCCCCGGGTTTTGTTGACATTCTTTAAGAGATTTATTGATTTTCTCCAATTTATTGTTGGTGTTTCTTTTCAATTTCTTTAAAGAAATTTTAAATTAATTTTTAAGGACCTATATCATCTTCATAAAGTTGGTTTTAAGGTTGTTTTCTTGTGCTTCAACTACACTGGAATATTCAGGTCTTCCTATTATTGTATAACAGGGCTCTGGTGGCTTCATATTGCCCTGACTGTTGCTTTTGTTATTACACTGGCATTTGAGTACATGAAGATTGGGATGGTTTTTTTGTTTCTATTTTTACTTTTGCCTTCTGGACTTTGTGGCCTGAATTTCTGGTGGCCAGTTTGACTTTTGAACCACAGAGAGTGTCTGGCCATATTAGGAGCTTAACTTCTGGCAGCTTACTTGGTCTTTGGTGCAGCAGGAACATGGAGTGCGAGGAGGCTGTTTTCTGTGTTTCTGACTATAGTGGCCTGCACCTGAGCAAATGAACAATGTGGGAATTGGGACAACATCCTGGCCATGGGGTGGCAGTAAGTTGGAAGGAGGAGGGCAGTAGAATTCGAGTTAGGAAACCAAACCCAGGGTGTGGGGCAGTTTAGTTAGCAGGGACTCACTCACCTGGTCTTCTCATAGCTCTGCCAGGCCATGCGTGAGTATTTTCATTCATTATTTAAATTGACTTTTTAAAAACCTCACATATGTACAGTGTCTTCATACAGAATTTTTACTTTTTTATAGAGATCATAGTTAATTAGCTGAAAAATAATGAGAAAACGATTTCAAGGAAATTTCTAGCTTTTTATGTCCAGATTGTAAGTAAGATCTCTCACTGGTCTCCTGTTGCAAATTTGTTTCTTTTTTTTTATTCATGGCAGTGTAAACATTTATCACTAGCTACAACTGGGACTAAATGCTGTGTATATGGCTTACCTTGCTTAAATTATATCAATGTTATTTGGAGGTCAAATATCTTAATATCACAGCAATAGTATTTGAATATCCTTGTTACAGGGAATAAACAAATATATTTCTAATATTAAACATTCTACAAATCACAGATCATATAGGCTTTGGTATCTTGTTTATTCACTGGAATGCCTTAAAGAGTTCTTTTTTACTCAGAAGCTAGTATTTATAAGTCAAGTGATGCCACAAAAATGAATAAGGTACTATTAAAATATTTATTAACCAGTTATCAGTGTGATGTGAATACTTAACAAGTGGGTTATTATGATTGTCTCTCTGGGTACACTATTGATATCTATGTTTGTACAAATAGCTGGTCAGTTATAACATAAATCTCCTGCTAGAAATAGGTTTTCTACTTGAAAGTCTAACCAAAGGCATTTTCAATCTATGCTAGAAAACATTAATATTTAAACCAATGGATAATGAAGATCATGGTGTGTTAAGTTTATCATATTGCTTTATTTCATTTCTCTCTTGTGAATGATGTAGGAAACCCAGAAATTGATTGGCAAAAGGGGTAATAAAGAAATTGTATAACTTTCCTCAACAAGCTTACAAAATACCTGGGAAACTAGGGTGAAAACTCAGGTACATGTTCTTATATACAAGTCATTTAACAGAGGTGATAGCAAATGCACCAGTAACTGATGAAGCGAAAAGATATTAACAATAATAATATAAGATTATTTTTTCAAGACTACTGTCTTTCTCATGATCTTTCTAAAAGCATTCTTCATATCTTTATTC
>NW_022196891.1:71528684-71546579 GCF_008632895.1 Mastomys coucha | reverse complement strand
GCTGAGGGAATCTTGAGAACAGAAGAAAGGATGAACACATAAGTCAGGAGGATGAGCAAGAATGTACCCAGCAAACCGGACACTGACATGAGTGTTACAATGAATTCTGTGAAGTTACTGTCTGTGCAGGACAGCCTCAGAACTGCCCTCATATGGCAAAAGAAGTGTCTGATGAGGTTAGGTATGCAGAAAGACACCCTGAATATCAGTGATGTCTCAATTAGAGAAATGAAGAAACCTCCAATCCAGGCAGAGGCGACAAGTTGTCCACATGCAACATTGGTCATTAGAAGAGGATATCTGAGGGGGTTGCAGATGGCCAGAAATCGGTCATACCCCATCACTGTGAGAAGGATACAATGTGTTCCACCAAGGCCCAGGAAGAAACACATCTGCAAGCCACAGCCTGTGACTGAAATGTGGCTGTCCTTGTCTAACAGATCCAGCAGCATCTTGGGGATGATAGTCAGGGTATAGCAGGTCTCAGAGAAGGAGAGTGCACCGAGGAAGAAGTACATAGGAGTGTGGAGAGATCTATCCACCCAAGTCAAACTCATGATAGTCAGGTTGCCTGCAAGAGTGACCATATACAGGCAAAGGAAGACCACAAAGAGACAAGTCTGTACATGTGGGTAAACAGAGAAGCCTACAAGAATGAATTCCTTCAGGATTGTTTTGTTGACCATCATTGCTTGGGTTCCTGTAATGTAAAAGTACACATAAATGTTCAATACTTCTTATTCTTTCATATATTCAAATCAAATGCATTACATGAATACAACAGGTCATGAGATTACAACAAGTAATCAATTTTCCATGCAGTTTGGCAAAACTCAGCCATGTATGTAGAAGATGTGATTCCCTAGTTATGCATTTATTTACTCAATAATATCTTAATTATGACTTTTAAAATTTAATATTTGATATTTATTAGAGAATTGAAAATGATAAAAATATTTTCTTTACAAATCATAAAACAAAGTCAATGAAAATATTACATTATTTCAATGTTGAATGCTGTGTGTCTTATCACAATCAAATTCCTATTGGCCAGAGTCTTAGTATTTTGATAAAAATAGAGAGGTATTTATGTCTAAACAAATAATTTATAATCATCTGTCTCTTTTAAAATAGAACTTCTTATAGATTAAAATTGCTGCTCGCTATAAATGGAAAATGAATTTTATATTCTTTTTTATTAGATATTTTCTTTATTTACATCTTATACAATATATCGTTTTCCAGTTTCCCCTCTGAAAAAAGAGAAAAAATAAAATAAAATAAAAAACAAAAACAAAAACAAACCCCTGTTCCTTCCCCGCTTCCCTTACTCGCCACCCTACCCTCTCCTACTTTCTGGCTCTGGCATTCCCCTACATTGGGGCATAGAACCTTCATAGGGCCAAGAGCTTCTCCTCCCATTGATGACCAACTTGGCCATCCTCTACTATAAGTATGCTGCTGGAGCCATTAGTCCCACCATGTGTACTCTTTGGTTGGTGGTTTATTCCCTGGGAGCTCTGAGGGTACTAGTTAGTTCATATTGTTGTTCGTCCTAAGGGGCTGCAAACCCTTCAGCTCCTTGAGTTCTTTCTCTAGCTCCTTCATTGGGGACCCTGTACTCAGTCCAATAGATGGTTGTGAGCCTCTACTTCTATATTAGTCGGGTACTGTCAGAGCCTCACAGGAGATAGCTATATCAGGCTCTTGTCAGCCAGCAAGCACTTGCTGGCATCCACAATAGTGTCTGGATTTGATGATTGAATATGAGAGCTGACCAGGCAGTGGTGGTGCACCCTTTTAATCCCAGCACTTGGGAGGCAGAGGCAGGCAGATTTCTGAGTTTGAGACCAGCATTGTCTGTAGAGTGAGTTCCAGGACAGCTACTGCTACACAGAGAAACCCTGTCTTGAAAAACAACAACAACAAAACAAAACAAAACAAAACAAAAACAAAACAAAAAGTATATGGGAAGGATTCCCAGGTGGAGCAGTCTCTGGATTGTTCTTCCTTCAGTCTCTGCTCCTACTGTCAGTAGGACAAAACGACAACCAACAAATTATGAAAAGATCTTTACCAATCCTATATCTGGTAGAGGGCTAATATCCAATATATGCAAAGAACTCAAGAAATTAGACTCTACAGAACCAAATAACTCTATTAAAAAGTAGGGTACAGAGCTAAACAAAGAATTCTCAACTAAGGAATACTGAATGGCTGAGAAGCACCTGAAGAAATGTTCAGCATCCTTAGTCATCAGGGAAATGCAAATCAAAACAACCCTGAGATTCCACCTCACACCAGTCAGATTGGCTAGGATAAAACACTCAGCTGACAGCAGATGCTGGAGAGATTGTGGAGAAAGAGGAACACTCCTTCATTGCTGGTGGGATTGCAAGCAGGTACAACCACTCTGGAAATCAGTTTGGCGGTTCCTCCGGATTTGGACATAGTTTTACTGGAGGTCCCAGCTATACCACTCCTGGGCATATACCCAGAAGATGCTCCAACATGTAATAAGGACACATGTTCCACCATGTTCATTGCAGCCTTATTTATAATTGCCAGAAACTGGAAACAACCCAGATGTCCCTCAACAGAGGAATGGATACAGAAAATGTACATCTAATCAATGGAGTACTACTCAGCTATTAAAAACAATGAATTTATGAAATTCTTAGGGAAATGGATGGATCTGGAGAATATCATAATGAATGAGGTAACCAAGTCACAAAAGAGCACACATGGTATGCACTCTCTGATAAGTGGATATTAGCCCAGAAGATTGGAATACACAAAGTACAATCCAAAAATCACAAGAAACTGAAGAAGAAGGAAGACCAAAGTGTAGATACTTTGTTCCTTCTTAAAAGGGGGAACAAAATACTCATTGAAGGAGTTAATTGTGACTTATTATATCACCAGAAATTTCATTCATTCTGGTCTTACAAATATTGACTATCAATTAAAAACTTTAATGCTATGTATGAGTGATCTCTCTTGAGTTGTTGACCCACCAAAATGTTATCTCAATCCTACACACCTATGCCCCAAATACAAAGATACCCACATTCATGAAATTTTACTAAAGCTCAATTAAAACATTGATCACCACACATTAATACCTCACTCTCACCAATGCACAGATCACTGAAATCAAAACTAAACAGAGAAGCAATAAAATGTTTGTTTTGCATTAAAGGTTCTATAGATATCTATTAAATCAATTTGGTTTTTAACATCTGTTAGTTTCATTCTTAGGAGAGGGATATGTGAGTGGAAGGAACCTGCAGGATCAAGTTTGGTGAGAGAGAGGAGACAGGTCCATAGGGCCAGGTGAATGAATGGCAATCTGGAGCTGTTGTGGTTTGAGTTTGGGGGAGTATCTGGGAAATCCCAGAGACCTGGCATGAGTGAGGCTCTCAAGAATCAATGCAGGTGACCTTAGCCAAAATGCCCAACATTGATGACATAGAACCTGAAAAGGCCGCGTCTTATAGCTTGGCAGGACCCTCAGAAGAGGGATGAGGCATATCAAACCACTCACTAAACTTTCAACCTAAAATTTGTTCTGTCTAATAGAAATGCAGAAACAAAGATGGAGCAGTGACTAAGGAAATGGCCAACCAATAACCAGCCCAATTTGAATCGCATTTGATGTGCAAGCACCAATCCCTGACACTATTAAGGAAACTCTGTTATGCTTGCAGATAGGAGCCTAGCATAAGTGTCCCCTGAGAGCCTCTACTGAGCATTTGACTGAAACAGAAATAGATACCCACAGCTCTACATTGGATGGAGGTCAAAGACTTTTATGGAAGAGTTTGGGGAAGGAATGAAGGTCCAGAGATGGGAACTAAACAACAAGACAACAGAGTGAACTAACCTGCACCCTTGAGTGCTGTCAGAGACTGAACCACCAATCAAATAATATGCATGGTATGAAATGAAACCCCTACCATATAAGTAGTAGACGTAGAACTCAGTCTCCATGGCTTCTTTGTTTGGCTTCAGTAATAGAGGACGTGCCAGAGACTTGATGTGCCAGAGTAGGGGAATAGTTATATGGGAGGAGGCATCCTTCCTGAGGAGAAGGGGAGAGGGAATAGGGGAGGGACTGTGTAAGGGGAGACTTGGAGGACAGCATTTGGGAAGAGTTAATGAATTAACTAATTAAAAACAAGAAAATGCCCAACAGATTTGCTTATAGGCCAGTCTTATGAGGCATTTTTTTTAGTCAAGACTCTCTCATCCCAGACACTTGTAGATCTGTGTCAAGTTAACAAAAGCCAACAATAAAACTAAAAACCACAAAAATTGTCTAACGTAGCCATTCCTACATATTGTGTAGCGTTACATTTGTTAAATAAAGGCTGAAGCTTGACTTTCTAGAAATTTTAGGTCTAAGCTTGGATAATTACTTAAAATTTTTGGAGAAATCATCATTCCTACTTGAGAAAGACATTCAGTTCTTAAAACATTAAAAGAAACACACACACACACACACACACACATACACACACACACACACACACACACACACACACACACACACACACACACACCTTTGGATACTCTAAGGGGATAGGTGGATGGACATTAGAATGTCCCAGGATTCTTAGGATTCACAGGAGTTAGCAAGAGGTCCAAGACTAAAAAAGAAAGATTCTATATGTAAACTTAAAACAGGAGGCAACTGATATCATGCCTACTTTTAAATGCAAGTTTATCCCTCAAAGACAAATGTTGTGATGTCTCCATGTGAATTCTTCAGTAATTCTTCATCTACTTAATCTCATTTTCCCAACTTCCACAACATGATGCTTGCCTATATAATTAATATATTCAGCTTCCTATTAGGCAGAGCTGTTTTTCCTGTCTCACATGTCAACGTATTTGATAACTAGCATTTATGGAGTGTATATTTCCCCAAATTCTTTCAAATGTTTATCCATTTTTCACTTCACTGCATAAATATGAGGAGCATAAGACAGCTGTGATCCATTTAGGACAGCTGAGAATAACTTACTTTGAAAATAATTTTATCTAGGAAGTGTCATATTTGTAACTGGAATCACACTGTCTTCTCTCCATTCTTCCAACTCCCCTTTGTGTTCCCCTTCAAGAATGTGACCATGATCATTAGGCCTCCACTCCTCAAGGTGACTATTAAGGTGATACTTTAGGAAGTCAAGAAAATAGTTGAACAAGTGTCCTGTGAGATGGCAGACGATCATTAGATGAAGCTCAGAGAACTTTGTGGGAGAGTTGAAGGGAGGATTGAGGGACCCAAAGAGGACAGAGACTTCGCAGGAAGGCAAATGGAGTCAACTAACCTGGACCCTTGGAGGCTTCCAGAGACTGAATCACCAAACAAAGAGCAAGCTTGAGCTGGGACTAGCCCGCCACCCCCAATGCATATGTAGCAGATGTTCAGCTTGGTCTTCATCAGGTCCCCTGGCAACTGGAGCATGGGCTGTCCCTGACTCTCTTGCCTGTCTGCTCGCAGATCCTGTTCCCCTAACTGGGTCAACTTGTCTGGCTTCAGTGGGAGAGGATACACTTAGTCCTGCAGTGACTTGATGTGACAGTGGGGGGATACATAAGGGAGTCTACCTCTTCTCCGAGAAGAAGGGGAGGTAGAAATGGGGGTAGGAGGTGTGAGGGGAGACTCAGAAGGGGAAATGATATTGGAATGTAAGCTAAATAAATAAACAGAAAACAACAATAGAAACAAAAAACGAAGACAAGAATTCCCAATAAGTGTTGTACTGATAAGTTAAGGATCAGAAAGTGACTAATCTAGAAACAGGGGCTGTTTTGCTTTTTTCACTACTTTGAGTTTGAACATGTAGAATAACAGATTTTCCATAGTACTTAGATTTAGCTCAGGCTATATTAAGCTTCTTATGGAAACATCGGTTTTGCCATTGTCAGAAGAGGCATAGAAATATACTGTAAACATATGAACCATTCCAGAGAGAATGTCCAACCCTGTGGACTCCACCTTACAGCTTTCTTTCATTCTATTGTCCTCGTATACAAACATTTATCTATTTCCTTGATTCTTCTGTCTTCTTCCACCTGCTTAGATCATTCCTCATTCCTTGGCTTCCCTGTGCAGCATGCTGAAATTTTCCTAGCTTTGCCTTTCCACTTTTTTTTTTAGTCACCTTGCTTTCTTATCTTAGTCTATGTAAACACCCATTTCTCTGTTCTTTTGTCTAAGGATATGGTACTACGATTGATTTTTAGGAAACAAGGGCTTTCCTGTGAATTATTTATTATAAGCCTCATTAACACTGAATTCACTGTCATTCTTCCTGTAGTATTCAGGGATTTCATCCTATTCCTCCCAAGGAAAATTGAGTCGTAGTAGGACCCGTCCATTTTCCCCAAGACACAGTAACTAATTTCTTCTATCAGTAGATGAGACATTTCTTACACATTTATTCCATCTATCTTATACACCAACATTCTTATATTTTCACTTTATAGCAACTCAACAATAAATTCAATTCTGTGTATTCCTAAACCAAAAGTGTTAAATTAATTTATCAACAGTATAATAGAACACACTAACAAGAAGTTGGTTAAGTTCTGTGTCTTTAGAACAAACCCTGTGATTTCTCTATAATATATACAAGTAAATGTTAGATTTCATTCAACATGTACAACTTCCTTCTAATGCAAGCAGGGATGGGTATTGTTTGTAAGGCCGTCCTTACTTTGGAAGTATTTTGAGATGAAAACATAGGCATGATAGTGTGTACATATCTGTAGTCATAGCCCTAGGGAAAGTGATGCAGGAGGGTTGTGTGAGTTCAAAGACAGCCTAGGCTCAACAGTAAATTCCAGGATAGGATGGATAGAAGAAAGCACTACAGTGTGAAATCCTGTCTTCTTCTTTTTTTTTTTTTAAACTATGGCACGAGAGATTGCTCAGAGCTTATGAGCATTTGCTGTTCATCCACAGTTCCATTCCTGTTCCTATAATTCATGTCACAGTTTACAAATGCCTGTAACTATTGCTCCAGGGGATCTGATGCCGTCTGAATTCCTTGGGTAAGCCACATATCAGTGGCATAAACACACACACACACACACACACACACACACACACAAACACACAGAGACACAGACAGACAGACAGACACACACCATATAAATAAAATGAAAATAAAAGTAAATCTTAAAAATTAAAAAATAAGATTAAAAAATAGGTGAAAAGAAAAGAAGTACATTGGAATATTCTGCAATGTGAACAAGAACCAGTATATATTCATAACAGGCCTTTCCTTATCTGCTAATAGCTTTTGTGCTGGACTTTGCTGGATGAGTCATCCTATCACAGCTCGGCTTTCGTACTCTACCTCTACTCTAGCTGCAGAGTTAGGATGACGCTATTGGATCCCAGTTCATTTTCAACCCTCTCTAAAATTAATCAACTTATGCCCATTTTTATTTGTTTATCATTTTTTTAAACAAAAGAGCCATGCACTTCTTCAAACTTTAAAAAGAAATGATGAGTGAGTGAAGACAGTTCATTATTAACAAAAGAGAGCAGTCACAGGATTTGGAAATTTTCCTACCTTGTTGCTTCATTAGGTTACAAAGGATGTCACTGCTACTGGTAAATTCTGAGATGTATTCTGCATGAGTTTTGTAGAAGCATGTATTGCTCTTCACTCAAAATAAGAAAGGAGTCATAAAAATCACTGGTCTAAGGGTTCAGACTGTTACTTTTATTACTGATTTTTTTTAGCGACCATAAGAAAGTGACTAGACCTTTTGTATTTCAGTTTGTGGAATCAGCGAAGGTTTTCCTTGTTTGTGTAGATTTGATCTACCCATAGCTCAAGATTTGTGTGATATGAGATTAAGTAGGCTGGGGTCATAACTCACCAAACACTAAATGATAGAGGGCAGAGGCTTTTATTCTGCGATTGTGAGATATTGTGTGATTATTATTAAATGTTGAGGTTCTTCACCTCTTGAGGTTTGTGTGGTTCTGGTTAGGAGAACCTGGGAGATCCCTAATGTCTTCCATCAGAGAAAGAAGAAAACTTTTTTCTCAACTTTATAATTTGCTCTCATTAGTAATAGGGCTTTGTGTAACATGTGACCTTCAACACATTTCTGCAAATCCTAGGGGATTTGAGATGTAGAGAATTCATCATACCCATAAAAAAATTCTGCTGCTTGCTAAATTTTGTTTTGGCAGGAAGCCTAAATAAAGTTGAGAATACTAATGAGCATTTACTTCACTTTCATTGATGAGGATACTGCCTTAAACCAAACTTTTTGACAGGGCTTTAAAAACAGCTACAGAATGTAAGTCCTTGAAAGAACATTCAACATTAACATTTGTTAGTTACATGAAAATTTAACAGTATTACTCTACTAAATGACTATGGATGGCTAATGTAAATAAAAGTATATGTACACATTTTAATCATCTGTTTATCAGTTAAAAGTTATCTAGACTGTATCAATTTCCTGCTATTGTGAAGAGTAGCATAGCATGACTGAACTATCTCTGTTGCAGGATGTTGAGTTCTTAGGGAATTGGGTAAGTAGTCATGGAATATGGTCATACGTTAGATCTAGTTTTCACTTTTTCAGAATTCACACTGAATTCCAGGTTAGTGTCATAAACAGTAAATGGGGTGTTGACATTGCCTCGCATCCTCACCCGCACTGGTTGTCAGCTGTTTTCTTGCTCTTAGTCATTCTGACTTGAGCAAGATGAAATTGCCAAGTATTTTTAAGTTGAGTTTCCAAGACTGCTAAAGAAGCTAAACCCATTTAAATAAATATCTTAGCCATTTTTATTTCTTATTTTGAGAAATATTTTTTTTTCTTTCAGGTAAGTAGCCCTCCCCTTTAATCAAGTCTTTGTGTTTCGAGTTCTTTTTTATATTCTGAGTATTAATCCTTTTTTGGATGACCACTCTGTGGTCATTCTCTTCACTAAAATAGATAGTTTCCATTGCTATACAGAATGTTTGGGATCCCATTTGTATTCTGGCCTCCTTTTCTGAGCAAATTTGGTCCTATTCACAGGTTACCTTCTACTCCTGTACCTTGTAGGTATGGGCCATTTTTTCTTCTATCATTTCAATGTTCCGATACTACTTTGATATTTTTGATTCATTTGGAGTTGACTCTTGTGTTGGGTGATAGGCATGGGTCTAACTTCTTTATTCCACATGTGGACGTCCAGTTTTCTCGACACTATTTATTGATGATTCTGTTTTTTTTTTCCTACTGTGTATATTTTTATGCTCTTTTTCAAAACATACATGGCTGTAATTACATGTAATCACATTTAGGTCTTTTCCTGTCCCATCTCCACTTATCTTTCAAATTCACAACAGAGTGAACTAATCTGCACCCCTGAGAGCTTTCAGAGACTGAACCACCAATCAAAGAATATACATGGTATGAAATGAAGCCCCTACCATAAATGTTACATATGCATATATAAACATAGAAATATATAAATGCAACCTGCTAAGTTTCTTTTGTGTTGTTTGTGTGTACATGATTCTGAGGCAGCCCCAGTGGATACAGCTACAATCCAACTCTTGTTCCTAAAGCTTAGGGAAATTCACTGAAGTGGGAGGAGAAAGATTATAAGAGTCAGAAGACCAGAAAGTCTGTAGTGAGATTGTGTCTTCTAGAAATGAAAGAGAAGATATAACTATGGTACCTCAGTAACATGGTTGCCTAAAGAAGACCTGAACAATGACAACACTAACAGACATGCTCCCTCAGAAAGTGGAATCTCAGGGGCTCTATGAGCACACAAAAGACTTACAGAACTTATTAAGGACTTAAGTACTGAGAGAGAATTGTTCTTTTTGCCTGGGGCCAACAGACCTCTGAGGGTCTTCTTTCTGTGGGTGCTTCTTGAGGCAGCAGAGGGGGAAGAATAACAGTGGAGGGTAAGACTTTTGTCTTACGAGATATGTGGGTAAAACTTTTGTCTTATGAGTTATTTATGGTTGGTGTATAATTATTAGAAATTTACTTATCTAAGTCTAATTTACATTGCTACTGTAGCTGGCCTGCCTTCTGTGTTCCTCTGAGGCCAGAAACAGCAGTCTCTGGCACTAAGCACATCATCCTAAAACGTAAACGAATAAATAAAATAGCCTTTGTTCTATCTCAGCATTAACTGTCTAATTTTCAGCCTGCTAGTTGAAGTCACAGGAAGAAAAATAGAAACTCTGAAAGATGATTTTAATGTTTATTTCTAAGTTGTAAAACATTTCCTATGAAAGCCTGCTAAGAAGTCAGGGGAAAATGGAATGAATGAAAAATGGGAAAAGGGAAAATTTGCTCTCCTCTCTTTGTCCACAGCACATCTATCAGAATACATGATCACATAGTAAAAAGTTCACCACAAGTTTACATATAAATTAAAATCATAAATTGAATAAGAAGTTTATAACAGTGAATGATTTCATGCAGGTCCATTAGGAATAATTATTTAGCTAAACATTCATCACTTGTCATAGCTTTACAGATTCATTGAGAGTTTAAAAACCATAACTAAGTTATTATTAAAGTTTTGTATACATAAAACAAGTCAATATTTTTATCTTCTATTCTAGCACCTATAATAAATCATAGTTCCCATAGTTAATAGTTTTGCAACTTCTTGGGATGTGCTCTGAGTAATAGAATGTCTGGTTACTATCTAGAAGCAATTAACTAGTGACACATGGGAGACTAGCAGAGTTCTCATTGCAGTTTTGAGTATCAGAAAGGACTAAAAGCAGTCCTATTATAAAAGAGATTAATAAATACTGATGTAATTTTAGCAGTTCTTATAGGATCACCATAAAGAATTAAGAAGTCATCTATTTGTCTATGTAGCATCACTACAAGACAGTACGTCTTTGTAGATATGCAGAGATCTGTTCAAAAGGGTGGGCTAATACCTAGTGGTTGTTATTTATGTTTTAATAATAAAACAAAAAGCATATTAATAGCAGGAATCTCTCCTAAAATGATTTTTCTCATAGGTTTTGGCTATAGGAACAAATCTGTCATGGATTATTTAATCCAAAGCAGACCATCTCAGGAAGATTCCTGCTTGTTATTAGCGTGTCCTATGTTAGTTCCTGACATCTTTTATGTTATGTTCTTACTTGTTTTTTTTTTCTGGTAGAGTAATACTAGTGTTATGGTTTGTATATGCTCAACCCAGGGAGTGGCACTTTTAGAAGGTGTAGCCCTGTTGGAGTAAGTGTGGCCTTGTTAGAGTAGTTATGCCACTATGGGTATAGGCTTTAAGACCCTCAACCTAGCTTCCTGGAAGTCAGTATTCAGATAGCAGCCTTCAGATGAAGATCTAGAAC
This sequence comes from Mastomys coucha, assembly GCF_008632895.1. Lineage (NCBI taxonomy): Eukaryota > Metazoa > Chordata > Mammalia > Rodentia > Muridae > Mastomys > Mastomys coucha. The sequence continues at coordinate 71,535,207 of NW_022196891.1, read as the reverse complement.
TCTCAGCTCCTCCTGCACCATGCCTGCCTGGATGCTGTTATGTTCCCACTTTGATGATAATGGATCAAACCTCTGAAACTGTAAGCCATCCCCAATTAAATATTGTCCTTATAAGAGTTGCCTTCGTCATGTTGTCTCTTGACTTTAGTAAAATCCTAATTAAGACAACTAATGCTTGTAGGAGTTTGGAATTGATCTCACTGTTTCCACTTTGAATGTTTGGTAGAGTTTTATATAAAATCTGGACATGAACTTCTTTTCAAATTTAATTCGAAAGGGATCTTAATACTGTTTCCGATGAAAAGGAACATACTTGCTATTTTAAAACTTCTACAGTGTGGTGATTGGAATATGCTTGGCCCAGGGAGTAGCACTATTTGGAGGTGTGGCCTTGTTGGAGGAAGTGTGTCATTGTTGGGGTGGGCTTTCAGAGCTTCTTCCTGGCAGCTGGATGATACAAATCCTCTGTTTTCCTTTAGAACAAGATATTGAACTCTCAGCTCCTCCTGCACCATGCTTGCCTGGGTGCTGCCATGCTTCCACCTCTGAACCTTGCCTTGGTCATGTTGCCTTTTAATAGCAGTAAACACCTAAGAAATACAGTTTAAAGACAAGAGAGATTTTTAGCTATAGATGTGTCCCAAACATGCTACACTTAAACTAAGAGAGTTTAAGAAAGAAAAGAAAAAAAACTAAGGACCAATTTTAATTAATAATCTAGACTTTCCTGTCTGAGTTTTTAGTAAGATCTGTTACTATTCTTCTGTCTTGTTAATTGCACAATGTTTCTATTTTTATGCTGGAATTTAAAAAAATTGCACGTTATTTTCCTCTTGTTTCCTATGTTAAAGTTTACTTTGTTAAAGTTATTGTTGGAGTGCATTTTGGTCAAATATTTTCTTTATTCATCATTTTATCCATTTACATTTCAAATGATATTCCATTTCCCTGTAACCCATTCACGACGCCCCACCCCCCAATCCCATCCACCATCATCCCTCTCCCATTTGCCTCTATGAGGCTGCTCCTCCACCCACTTACCTACTTCTGCCTCTTGGCCAAATATCTTAATTTCACACATTACCTATTAACATTTGCTTTTCAATATTGTCACCACAGAGACTACAAAAATTTCCCTTAAATATGTTCAACTTTCCTCAGATCATAAGCTGTATAAATATTAATATCTGGTTTATTTACATGAAAGATGTTGAATAGTTTTCATGCCCCAAAGGTAGAACTCCTTGTGAGACAACAGTGTTATGTTATTGTTAAAAGATAGCAATGGTGGAGGGTATGATCAAAACACACTGTAATAAGCTGGAAATTCTAAAAGAATTAATAATAGTAACCATTGTGTGATGTCAATATTTTAGAAACTGTCTTTTGTATATATGTGTATGTGTATACTCACATTTTCACAAATACATGCTGGCTTTTCAATATGTATTTCCTGTTAGAAATAGATAAGTCCAACTTGGTATACTGCAAAGTTTCCAGAAATATTTAACATTTGTGCCCTTCGATACTAGAAACCTCTCTCAGCCCAGTGGTTCTACTGACGTTCTCCCTTCTGATCAATGCTTCCTTATGAGCCATACAGGATGCCCCAAAGTTGGCAGAATCTTCATATCAGGAAGTTTTTTCTTCTCATGGTAATTGAAAGAAGAGAAATTGGTTAATTTCCAGACCAAGCCTAGAAATGTCTAGGGCAGATTAGGTAAAAAACATATCAGTCTTGTACTTATGGATCTCACCTTTCCACAGAGGTCATGGAGCAAATGCTCTATTGACTCCTATGGGAAATTAAATAGTTTATTGGACCAGAAATAGCCCGACATTATTTTTTAAGGTAACTGTCTTTTTCATGATCTCTCTAAGAGCATTTTTTTTAATATCCTTATTTCTGAGGTTGAATATGATGGGACTGAGAAATGGGATAATCATAGTACATGACATTGCTATGAGCTATCATCTCCCCTGGAGGTTTCTGGCTTCGTATAAACAACAGATGCAAAACCAAAGTGGATGATGACCACAGTGAGGTGTCAGGCTCAGGTGGAAATCCTTTTTGCTTATCCTCAGCTGGAGGGATTTTTGAGGACACAAGAAAGGATGAAGACAAAAGTCAAGAGTCTGATCAAGAATGTACCCAACAAACCCGACACTGACATCAGCCAAGGAGATGATTGAGATAGTACTCACCAGATCCAACATGGATATTTGTGATACATTGGGTTCTGAGAAGTTACTGTCTATGCAGTACAGCAACTTCCTTCATATGGTACAAGAAGTGTCTGGTGAGGTTACATATGCAGAAAGACACCATGAATACTAGTGCAAGCTTTATAAAAAATAGATCAAGAAGCCTCCAACACAAGCAGAGGCCACAAGTTGCCTGCATGCAACATTGGTCATCAGAAGAAGATATCTGAAATTTCCTTAGCACCATTAATGAACATCAGGGAGGAAAGGTGAAGTAAGTCAGTGTTCAACCCTGCAGCACTTAGATTAGTTTATATTTCTTAAAATAAAATGTTAAATGCATATCTTTTGCTTCAAAGAAAACTATCAAATTAATAAAAATGACAAATTAAGACTGTAAAGTCAGATTTTCACTACTTCAAAACATGTTTAATACAACTCTAACCTCTATAAGAAAACCTAAATTGGAATGTTCTTCAAAAAAAAAAAAGAGGAGAGGATATGAGGGTGCGGTAGATGACCAGGAAGCAGTGATACCCCCTCAAGGTGAGAAAGATACAATGTGTTCCACCAAGGCCCAAGAAGAAACTTATCTGCAAGCCACAGCTTGTGACTGAAATGTGACTGTCCTTGTCCACCAGATTCACCAGCACCTTGGGAATGATAGGGTACTGCAGGTCTCAGAGAAAGATAATGCACTGAGGAAGAAGTAAATAAGAGTGTGGAGAGATCTGTCCACCCAAGTCAAACCCATGATGGCCAGGTTGCCTGCAAGAGTGATTGTATGTAGGCAAAAGAAGACCAAAAAGAGGAAGGTTTGTACATGTAGGTAAGCTGAGAAGCCTATGGGAATGAATTCCTTCAGGAGTGTGGGCTGATCATCATTGCCTGGGTTCTTCAAATGTGAAAAAAAAGAACAAATACATCTTCAATCTTTCTCATTCTTTAATATATTCAAATGAAATGAATGGTGTGAATACAATGGATTGTAAGATTACAACACACAATCAATTTTCTATTCAGTTTAGCAAAACTTAGCCAAGTATGTAGATGATTCAGTTTCCTAATTATGCATTCATTCATTTCTTCAGGAACTCATTACTAATGATCTGATTATGTCCAGAGGAATCATTCTGGCCTATTTAAAATATTTTGTTAGCTGGTAATTTAATATTGATGAAATATTCCAATTGGTATTCAGTTGAAAGAACTTCAGCTACATTAGCTAAGCTTCATTTGAATAAGACTCTCTACACTGAAATATACTGAGTGAGTTTTTAGCCAGAGGACATTTCTCAGTTGATAGCACATTTGCTGAACAAGCACAAGGAATATAGTTCAAAGTCTACCACCAAAATAGTAGCTGGGCAAGCCTGCATTCCAGCGTTGAAAATGCAGAGAAGGAATCACTGGGGCAATTGTCTACCTACGTTATTTAGAACTGGCAATATCTCACCTTAGCAGAGACTCTGCCTCAGTTAACAGACTAGAGAAGGATTGAGGAAGGCACTAAATGTCAGCTTTGGGCCTTCATGTGTGTGTATCTACTCATGTCTACTCATACATATATGTGAAAACTCATACTCACACATAAACATGAAAATCATAATATAAAATAAAAGAACATGCTGAAGGATAGAAGGACAGAGTTAGGTCTAATACAGACAGTCTTGAATAACAGATCTCCTGTAAATGTTTACAAAGTAAAGACAGAGACTGATTTATAAGTAATTTTAAGACTACACATGTACCATTGCCCACAACTGTTAGAGAAACCTGAAGCATTTTTCTTATTGAAGAAGACATCAAGATCCTAAATTATTAAAGAAATATTTTAAAACTTGCTTTGATTTCAATATTCTGAGAGGAGGGAAGTTATCTCATAATAGCTCAACCCTAATTGAGATTTATATACTTTTGCTGCTCCCTCATCAAGAATCTAGATGTATCACAGAAGAGGGGGCAGAAAGAATGCAAGAACTTAATGATGGGAAGAATGCTTTAAATTTCTGCACTATGGACATTGTATGGTGACCACATTCATGGTCTCACACTTGCACAAGATAAAGGCAGTCCAAATCCCAGCACATATAAAGCTGATGATAGCTAGCCCTGATTGCATTCTGAGTATCCATTGCCAGTAAGTAGTTTCTGGAAAAGGGAAAATTCCTTCTTTGTTGAATATTTAGCCACTAATATATTTTCCATGCTCCAGTGGGAATACTATGCAACATGAGAATTCTAACTAGATTTAGAGGACCATCAAGAAAGGAAGATGGGATAGAGTTTTGGGATCTATGGGTGGGAAGTTGGAATATAGACCTGGAGGATAGAAACAATTATACTCCATTGCATGCATATATGCAATTTCCAAAAGGTATTTTAAAATACCCCAGGATTCTCAGGGTTAGTAATGATAAGTTTATGTGGTGACATTGACACCTAATACAGGCATTCATGAGCTCATGCTCGTTTCTTGAATGCTCAGATCATCTTTAAGAAAGAGACAAAGGCTGCAAAACCACTGTGTCAATTCTTCAGTAGCTATGATCTATTTAATCTCATCTTCCCCTGACTCGCACAATATGATGCCTGTCTTTATAATTAATATATTCAATCTTCTATTATACAAAGCTATGTTTCCTGTCTCACAAGTCAACATATTTGACAAGTAGTATTTATGGAGTCTACATTTCCCCAAATTCTTGCAAATGTTTATTGATTTTTCACCTCAGTGCATAAATATGAGGAGCATAAGACAGCTGTGATCCATGTAGGACAGCTGAGATTAACTTATTTTGGAAATAATTATATCTAGGAAATGGCATATTTGTAACTGGAATCACACTGTTTTGTCTCTAACTTCCAATTTGTCCACTCCCCAGTGTTTTCCCTTTCAATAATGTGACTATGATAAATTATTTCTGTGTTTTTCAAGGTGATACTGCAGAAGAATTTAAGAAGGCAGGACTCCCCAGTAAGTATTGTCTGTACAAGTTAAGGAGCAGGAAAAAAAAATCTATAGACAATGTCTGTTTTACTTCTTCACTGTGAATTTTGAACAGGTATAGTAGCAGAATTTCCACAGTGCTTAGATTTAAATCAGACTAAATTAGCTTACAGCATAATCTGTTTTGTCATTGTCAGAAGAGGCAAAGAAAAATAATGTAAACATATAAGTGGTTCCAGAGATGATATAGGGCCCCATGGACTCTACCATTTATTTTTTTATTCTTCTGTCTTTTTACATGTGCGTCAGTCATCCTTTCCATGTCATGTATGAACAAGATTCTCTAATTTTTCTTTTTTCTCATTCATTTTCCATTTCTTATGTTGTTTCTGTATGTTTTCACCTGTGAATGATTATTTCTAAGTTAGAAAGTAGGTTTCTGTTCTCTGTGTGTGTGTGTATATATATATATATATATGTATATATTTATATGTGTGTATCACATATATTACATACATGTACATATAGTTTATATATATTATGTATATACTTTTATGTATATATTACAGAAGAATGTATGTAACAGAGGATGAACATAAGCCTCTTTAGTATCTGTGTATGTTGTAGGTTGTTGAAGTCTCAATATTTGTTTCCTCATTATTATACCATTTACCCCTTTTATCCTTTAGATCCTTAAAAGGCTCTCTGTTATCTCTCTCATTCAAACATTATACAGATGAGAGTCAGTAGAACACTATACACAGTACCCTAAAGTTCACTGACTCTTTATGTTGCAACTCTGTAAGGAAGTCATTTCTAGGTATTTAAAATAAGAAGATAAACTTACTTCATTGAATGAAGTAAAAAAAAAAAAAACAGTAGCAAAAAGGATGTTAAATTAGTCTTGGTATCTTTAGAGGAAATTCATGATTTTTCTATAACATATTATCAATGTATAAGTAAATTTCATATTTCATTAAACATGTATAGTCACCTCCAACACAACCATGATATGGCTGTTATTTTCAAAGTTGTCATTAACTTCCAGTGTGGGCCAGTGCCCTGAGCAGACCTTAGGCACAAACTCTGCAGCCAGCCCCTCAACACCCAGAGGAAGATCCACTCCCAGGTGCTCTAACACTCCCAAGATCGTAGGATCAGAGGTGAGGAGGACACATCTGACCCAACACTGGAAGTAATTGGGACCAGTGGGACCCAGGCACCAACTCCACCTGACCAGTGGCACCGGTACCTCCTGACCTGGGCCAGTGCCCTTGAGCAGACAAACTAAGCAGAGATGGTGAAACTAACAGAAGGGGAAAACTCATATCTAAGCGCCTCCAAAAAGAAACTGAAGAGAGCTTACAC
>NW_022196891.1:71522872-71527701 GCF_008632895.1 Mastomys coucha | reverse complement strand
CCTTCAGTCTCTGCTCCATAGTTAATCTCTGCAACTCCTTCCATGGGTATTTGGTTCCCCCTTTTTAAAAAGGAATGAAATATCCCCTTTTGGTCTTCCTTCTTCTTGAGTTCCTTGTGGTTTGTGGGTTGTTCTTCCTGTATTCCAAACTTCTGGGCTAATAACCCCTTATCAGAGAGAGCATACCGTGTTTGTTCTTTTGTGATTGGGTTACTGATAATCTTTTTTAAGTAAACTGATTGTTAGATAATGCACACAAATATATAATGCATTTTAAATATTCTCTCTTACTACATCAGGTGATGTCATATAATGGCTTTTGCATATATTTCTTAATGATTCACTTTTAATATTTTATGTTCTTTTACTATGTTTAATTCCCAAAGAATATTTTGCATGTTTTGAAACAATTTAGTATTCAACATTAGATATAGGATCCTTAGTTTTGGGTAGTATTAAATATTCATTAATGATATTTTTAGGGTATGAAAGGATATGAATACAAAGGTTGAACAAATTTTTCACGTGTTATTTGATTCTCAAAATACTCAACACTAGTAGTATGTTTGATGTATGAAATGCATTTAAATAATAAAAAACAAGAAAAAAGTTGTCATTAATCTTAGAAGCATTTTGAAATGCAAACAGCAGGTATGGTGGCAAAAGCCTGTCATCCAGTAATTATAGCACTCAGAAGACTGAAGCAGGAGGATTCCATGAATTCATGGCCTGCTTGGGCTGAACTGTAAGTACTAGGTCAGCATTGGCTAGAGTGTAATATAATGGTTTATTTGTTCTGAAAAGAACTGGACTCAGCAATTAAGAGCACTGTCTGATTTCCCTAAGGATCCATGTTCAGTTTCCAGCACCCACATAGGCAGCTCACAAGTGCCTATAATCCCAGCCCCAGGTATAAGATCCCATATCTTATTTACCTATTTCTGAAGTTGTCACTAAACTGAGTGTTTCCAATTACATTTGTGTTACCAATGTATTGAGTAGAGAGATGTAGACTCTCTTCAATGTCAAAAGGAAATAACGAGTAGGGGAAGTAGGCAGTGCTATCCCAAAGATCATTTCTTTCCGTGGTGACAGCTAATTATGAATAAAAGAGAGCCAGGTGATCTAGAATATTTTCTTACCTCCCTTGTAATAATAGTCCAAAGCCACGTCACTGTTACAAGTATACTCTAAAAGAGACACTTCATAATTTTAGGGGTCGGTATTTATTGTCCTCCACAATTGAGAACTGGCTTATTTTGCCTCCACATTCCTCATTCCTAGAGTCTCAGGGTTGTGCGCACAGATTTCCTAGGAGTTTCTAATGCCCTAGGGTTCTAGCTTATCCCTGAGATACCTTGGCCCATTCCAGTTGTGTCTCTTAATACTCTCCCCTTCTGTCCTTCCCAACATTGATCTCTCCTGTTCCTATCCCCACCATTCCCAACAAGTCCCCTACATACATCTCACCATATGTCAACTCTATTTCCACTTCTCAGGGAGATTCATGCCTCCCTCCTTGAGCCCTCCTTGTTACTCAGCTACTTTTGGTTTGTGGATGATAACATGGTTATCATTTACTTTATGGCTAATATCCACTTCTAAGTGAGCACATACTGTGTTTTTATTTCTGAGTCTGGTTTATCTCACTCAGGATTTTTTTCCTACCTTCAACCATTTGTCAGTAAATTTCATGATGTCATTGATTTTAATAGCTGAGTAAAGCTCCATTGTGAAAACATACCACATTTTCTTTATGCATTTTTTTGGTTGTGGGACATCTAGATTGTTTCCAGTTTCTGGCTATTATGAATAAAGCTCCTATGAACAAGGTTGAGCAAGCGTTCTTGTGGTAGGATGGAACATTTTTGGGTATATGCTCAGGAGTGGTATATCTGTGCCTTGAGATAGACGAGTCTCTATTTTATGAGAGCTGCCATATTGATTTTCAAAGACACCTGTTCATGGAATATCATGTTGCTTATGATGTTGCTTTATCTAGTTTCTCACTTATAAATTATGCAAAAGATGAAGAAATTAATTGGCAGAATTCCAATGTCAGCAGAAGAAGCATATTTGTATAGCTTCCTGAGCAAACTTAGAAAATGCCTGATGAAGCCCATGTGAGACCCCAGTTTCTTGTTCCTGTATCCAAGTCATTCTATAAAGGTGACACAGCAAATTCTCCACTGACTACTGAAGAAATAATAGATCAACAATTACAACCAAAGATTATTTTTTCAAGACTACTGTCTTTCTCATGATCTTTCTAAAAGCATTCTTCATATCTTTATTCCTGAGTGTGAATATGATGGGACTGAGGAAAGGGGTAATGACAGTATATGGAACTGCTATGAGTGTGTCGTCTCCCCCGGAGTTTTCTGGCTTCATATAAACAACAGATGCAAAACCAAAGTGGATGATGACCACAGTGAGGTGTGAGGCACAGGTAGAAAATGCCTTTTGTTTACCCTCAGCTGAGGGGATCTTGAGAACAGAAGAAAGGATGAACACATAAGTCAGGAGGATGAGCAAGAATGTACCCAGCAAACCAGACACTGACATGAGTGTTACAATGAATTCTGTGAAGTTACTGTCTGTGCAGGACAGCCTCAGAACTGCCCTCATATGGCAAAAGAAATGTCTGATGAGGTTAGGGATGCAGAAAGACACCCTGAATATCAGTGATGTCTCAATTAGAGAAATAAAGAAGCCTCCAATCCAGGCAGAGGCCACAAGTTGTCCACATGCAACATTGGTCATTAGAAGAGGATATCTGAGGGGGTTGCAGATGGCCAGAAATCGGTCATATCCCATCAAAGTGAGAAGGATACAGTTTGTTCCTCCAAGACCCAGGAAGAAACACATCTGCAAGCCACAACCTGTGACCGAAATGCGGTTGTCCTTGTCTAACAGATCGACCAGCATCTTAGGGATGATAGTCAGGGTATAGCACGTCTCAGAGAAGGATAGTGCACTGAGGAAGAAGTACATAGGAGTGTGGAGAGATCTGACCACCCAAGTCAAACCCATGATGGCCAGGTTGCCTGCAAGAGTGACCATATACAGGCAAAAGAAGACCACAAAGAGACAAGTCTGTACATGTGGGTAAACAGAGAAGCCTACAAGAATGAATTCCTTCACGATTGTTTGGTTGACCATCATTGGTTGGATTCCTGAAATGTAAAAGAACAAATCTATGATTCTCCTTATTCTTTAATATATTTAAATAAAATACAAGGTATGAATATAACACATCAAAATGTTACACTCAATTTTTCATTTAGTTTAGCAAAACTTATCCATGTATGTAGAGGACGTGATCTCCTGGATATGCATTCATGTATCTCTTCAATAATATCTCTTTTTTTTGAGACATGATTTCCTTGTACAGCCCTGGATGTCCTGGAACTCACTCTGTAGACCAGACTGATCTCAAACTCAGAAATCTGCCTGCCTTTGCCTCCCAAGTGATGGGATTAAAGGCATGCTCTACCACCTAGCTCTTCAATAATATCTTAATTGTGACTTATTATGTCACCAGAAAGTTCATTTATTTTTATCTTACAAAGGTTGACTCTCAATATAAAAATCCCCTAATGCTATGTATGGTTGACCTCCCTTGAGTTGTTGGACCACCACAGTGGTGTCTTAGTCCTAAATATCTATGCCCCAAAAACAAGGGCACCCAAGTTCATCAAAGCTCACACCACAAATTGAACATCACACAACAGTAGTGGGGGACTTCAACACTCCACTCTCGTTAATAGGTCAACAAAACAGCAAGTTAAGAGAGAAACAATAAAACTTTTGTTTTTGTGTGAAAGTTTCTGTGGATATCTGTTAAATCCATTTTGTTATAACATCTGTTAGTTTCATTCTTGAGAGAAGAGAAGAGGATAGGAATAGGGACAGCAGGATCAGGTGTGAGGAGAGACAGGAGAGAGCCCCAGAAGACCTGGAAAATGAATGAAAATCTGAAGCTGCAGGCATGTGAGGTTGAGAGGAATATCTAGAAAGTCCCAGAGAAATGGGACTGGGTCGGTTCCCATGAGTCAAGTAAGGAGCTTAGATGACTAACAGAGGAGACATAGGACATGAAGAGGCCGCCTCCTGAAGCTTAGCAGAATCCTTAGTATAGGGATGAGGACATTAAACTACCCACTAAACCTGCAACCCAAAATTTGTCCTGTTTAACAGAAATCCAGGAATAACAATGGAATGGCCAACCAGTAGTCAGATCAATTTGAAACCCATTCCATGGGCAAGCACCAATTCCTGATGTTCTTAATGAAAGTCCATTATACTTTCAGACAGGAGCCTCCCATAGGTGTCTTCTGAAAGGTTCTCCTGGGCAGCTGATTGAAACAAATGTAGATACCCACAGCCCAATATTGGATGGAGGTCATGAACATTTATGAAAGAGTTTTGGGATGAATTGAAGGCTCTGAAGGGATAGGAACTCCATAAGAAGACCAACAAGGTGAAATCATCTGCTACCCTGGGATCTCTCAGAGACTGAGCCATGAACCAATGATCATAAATGGCTGCAATGAGGCCCCTACCACATTAGAAGATGGAAAGCTCAGTTTCTATGGCTATCTTGTCTGGCCTCTGTGGTAGAGGATATGACAGAGACTTGATGTGCCATGGTGTAGGCAATGGCAGGGGAGCTCACCCTCTCTTAGGAGAAGGGGAGGGGGATTTGGGAGGAGGCAGCTTTTGGGATGTTAATTAATGAACAACTTTTAAAAAAAGAAAATACCTTCCTGAAGAGAACGCCAATAGCTTCTGCTCTAAGATCAAGAATTGACAAATGGGACCTCATA